>NW_028261393.1:8689973-8929973 GCF_051295495.1 Thamnophis sirtalis | reverse complement strand
TTCAGTTATAAAATGTTATATAAGCTGAGGTTTGCTATTAAGCATGAGATTTGAGGAGAATAAATAAAATATAAACATCTATCTATACAGACACAGGCTACTGCTCACAGTACACCTACCCATGGTTTGGGACCAAGAATAAATGGGAGCTTACAATTTTCAGGGTCAGATAGTTTCTCTAAAATGAGTATAATACGAGCAGGCAAAAGTTATACTCACTTCTGAGCCAAAGCGTCTGAAAGGCCCCTGCAGAAAGAAGGAAAATATGGGTTGTTTTTCCTTAGAGAAATAGTTTTAATAGGTGTTTAAAGTATAAAATTGAAACTTGCATTCTCTCTCAAACATATACATGTGAGTGTGTATTTATATCCTCAAACCTTTCTAATATTTCAGTTATAACTTATACATTCTGAGAGTTGCTTTTAAATATGATATTGACGGGGTATAAATTGAATAAATAAATAACATAAGAAATAAGCCATGTGTAGAGTCCCAAGAGTAAAGACAAGAAGATTCCCAAACTTCAATACAAGGAAGCAAAAGTTATACTTACTTCTGAACCAAACCATCTAGAAGGCCTCTGCAGAAAGAAGAAAAATATGGTTTTCTTTCTTGGAGAAATAGTTCTAATGTTTTTAATAGATTTAATTGGTATAAACGCAACTTTGCATTATCTCTCCTATAAGGATATCCATAGATATAGATAATATTTGTATGGATGATATTTGTGCATTTACGTGGATAGCGTTTATGCCTTCAATTTTTTCTTATATTTCAGTTATATAATAAGTAACATAAGCCGAGACAAAATGAAACATTAAACATCCATATATAGGTACAGGCTACTGCTCACAGTACACCTTCTTGGGAGCAAGAAGAAATGGGAGCTTACAATTTCCAGGGTCAGATAGTTTCTCTCAAATGAGTATAATACGAGCAGGCGAAAGTTATACTCACTTCTGAGCCAAAGCGTCTGAAAGGCCCCTGCAGAAAGAAGGAAAATATGGGTTATTTTTCCTTAGAGAAATAGTTTTAATAGGAGTTTAAAGTATAAAATTGAAACTTGCATTCTCTCTCAAACATATACATAGACATGTGTGAGTGTGTATTTATATCCTCAAACCTTTCTAATATTTCAGTTATAACTTATACATTCTGAGAGTTGCTTTTAAATATGATGTGGGCAGGGTATAAATTGAATAAATAAATAACATAAGAAATAAGCCATATGTAGAGTCCCAAATGTAAAGACAAGAAGATTCCCAAACTTCAATACAAGGAGGCAAAAGTTATACTCACTTCTAAGCCAAACCGTCTGGAAGGCCACTGCAGAAAGAAGAAAAATATGTTTTTCTTTCTTGGAGAAATAGTTCTAATGTTTTTAATAGTTTTAATTGATATAAATGCAACCTTGCATTCTCTCTCCTATAAGGATATCCATAGATGTAGATAATATTTGCAGAAAGAAGAAAAATATGTTTTTCTTTCTTGGAGAAATAGTTCTAATGTTTTTAATAGTTTTAATTGGTATAAATGCACCCTTGCATTCTCTCTCCTATAAGGATATCCATAGATGTAGATAATATTTGCGTGGATGATATTTGTGCATTTACGTGGATAATATTTATCCCTTCAATTTTTTTTCTTTTATTTCAGTTATATAATAAGTAACATAAGCCAAGGTTAAGTTAAGCCAAAATAAAATATCAAACATGCATATATAGACACAGGCTGCTACTCACAGTACACCTATTAAGGATTTGGGAACAAGAAGAAATGGGAGCGTACAATTTTCAGGGTCAGATAGTTTCTCTCAAATGAGTAAAATAGGAGTAGGCAAAAGTTATACTCACTTCTGAGCCATAGCGTCTAAAAAGGCCCTGCAAAAGAAAATATGGGTTATTTTTCTGAGAGAAATAATTTAAATAGGCATTTAAAATATAAAATTGAAACTGAATTCTCTCTCATTTCAGCATATACAATATCAGTGATAGTCAACCTGGTCCCTACCGCCCACTAGTGGGCATTCCAGTTTTCATGATGGGGGATAGGGTTTTGGTGGAACTCTGCTTTATAAATTTTATAAAGTAAAGTGACTTCCCTACTTTATAAATCACCATTACTGTGGAACCGGTGGGCGGTTAGAAAACTTTACTACTAACAGAGATACAAAAGTTGGCGGTAGGTATAAAAAGGTTGACTACCACTGATATACATAGACATGTGTGTGTGTGCATATTTATGATCACAATTCTTTCTTATATTTCAGTTATACAATAACATATACACTTTGAGAGTTGTTTTTAAGTCTGACATGGGCAGGATATAAATTGGAAGACCTAAAAGTAAAGACAAGAGGATCTCCAAAGTTTATTTAGATTGCACCTACTCCAGGTTTGGGAGAATCTACCCTTGAATGGGACCCTAGGATTTTCAAGGCTATTTATCTAGGGGGAGAGGGATTCTCTCAAATGAGTACAGTACGAGCAGGCGAAAGTTATACGCACTTCTGAGTCAAAGCGTCTGAAAGGCCCCTGCAGAAAGAAGGAAAACATGGATATTTTTTTCTTAGAGAAATAGTTTTAATAAGCATTTAAAGTATAAAATTGAAACTGAATTCTCTCTCATTCAAGCATACACAAAGACATGCCCGTGTGTATATTTGTACCCTCCAATCTTTCCTATATTTCAGTTATACAATAACTTATACACATTGCGAGTTGCTTTTAAGTCGGATATTGGCTGGATATCAATTAAATAAATAATAATAAATGGTCACATATACACTTAAAAGAAGAGACAACAAGATTCCTATAAGCTACACTTCAGAATGTATCTACCCCAGATTTGGGAGCATCTAGCCCTGAATGGGACCCTATGATTTTTTTTGGGGGGGGGAGGCTTCCCAGAAATATGTATAATATGAGCAGGCAAAACTCACTTCTGAGCCAAACCGTCTAAAAGGCCACTGTAGAAAGAAGAAAAATATGGAATTCTTTCTTGGAGAAATAGTTCTAATGTTTTTTAATAGTTTTAGATGGTATCAATGCAACCTCGCATTGTCTCTCATTGTCTCTCAAGCGCTTCCATAGATGTAGCTAATGTTTGTATGGATGATATTTGTGCATTTACGTGGATAATATTTATGCCTTCAATTTTTGCTTCTATTTCAGTTATATAATAAGTAACATAAGGTTAAGCCAAGCCAAAATAAAATATGAAACATCCATATACAGATACAGGTGTTTTGCTCACAGTACACCTATTAATGATTTGGGAACAAGAAGAAATGGGAGCGTACAATTTTCTGGGTCAGATAGTTCCTCTCAAATGAGTATAATAGAAGTAGGCAAAAGATATACTCACTTCTGAGCCAAAGCGTCTAAAAGGCCCCTGCAGAAAGAAGGAAAATATGGGTTATTTTTACTTAGAGAAATAGTTTAACAGATTAACAGAGTTGGAAGGGACCGTGTAGTTCATCTAGTTCAACCCCCCCACCCCAAACCAAGCAGGAGATCCTACACCATCTCTGACAAATAGCAGTCCAGTCTCTTCTTGAAAGCCTCCAGTGATGAAGCTCCCACAACTTCTGAAGGCAACTTCTGTTCCATGGGTTGATTGTTCTCACTGTCAGGAAACTTCTCCTGATTTCTAGGTTGAATCTCTCCTTGATCATTTTCCATCCATTATTCCTTGTCTGGCCTTTAGGTGCTTTGGAAAATAGATTGACCCCCCCTCCTCTCTGTAGCAGCCCCCCAAATATTGGAACACTACTATCAAGCCTCCCCTGGTCCATCTCTTCATGCGTAGTTTAATAGGTGTTTAAAGTATAAAATTGAAACTTGTATTCTCTCTCATTTAAGCATATTCATAGACACGTGTCTATGTGTGTGTGTGTGTGTGTGTGTGTGTGAGTGAGTGAGTGTGAGTGTGTGTGTGTGTGAGTGTGTGAGTGTGTGTGTCTGTGTGTGTACTTACACCCTCAAATCTTTCTTATATTTCAGTTATACAATAACTTACATACGGTGAGAGTTGCTTTTAAGTATGATATGGGCGGGGTATAAATTGAATAAATAACATAAGAAATAAGCCATATAGAGAGACCTAAAAGTAAAGATAAGAATATCTCCAAAGTTAAATGCAAACAGGCAAAAGTTATACTCACTTCTGAGCCAAACCGTCTAGGAGGCCACTGCAGGAAGAAGAAAAATATGGATTTCTTTCTTGGAGAAACAGTTCCAATGTTTTTAATAATTTTAATTGGTATAAATGCAGCCTTGCATTCTCTCTCATATAGGCAGATCCATGGATGTAGATAATATTTGTAGGGGTAAGATATTTGTGTGTTTATGTGGATAACACTTATGCCTTCATTTTTTTTCTTATATTTCAGTTATATAATAAGTTATGCAAGCTGAGGTTTGCTATTAAGCATGAGATTTGAGGCATATAAATAAAATATTAATGCATATACAGGCTACTGCCCACAGTACACCTACCCACGGTTTGGGAAGAAGAAAAAATGAGAGCCTACAATTTTCAGGGTCAGATAGTTTCTCTCAAATGAGTATAATACGAGCAGGCAAAAGTAATACTCACTTCTGAGCCAAAGCGACTTAAAAACCCCTGCAGAAAGAAGAAAAATATGGATTTTTTTTCTTAGAGAAATAGTTTCAATAGGCATTTAAAGTATAAAATTGAAACTTGCATTCTCTTTCATTCAAACATATATATAGGGGTGTGTCTGTGTGTGTGTGTGTGTGTGTGCACCTCTGTGTGAATGACATTTAACCCCTATAATCTTTCTGATATTTCAGTTGTACAATAAATTGTACAAATCCATAGTTCTTTTTGATGGTGGGATATGTTCTACATGCATGTAATAAATAATGTGTGTGTAGACTCAAATGTAAAGAAACATCTGAAATACCTAGTGTTCTGCACTAAAACTATACATATTTAGAAAGTCGAAGAATAAAAACAATGAAATAGAAAGACAAGCAGACATTTTTTTCAATGCTAAACTTGCCTGTCAGGTCTAAGCGTATAATATATCACAAAGAACAATATTAAGTAAGGCTAGAGCCTGGTGACATTTGAACTGCCAAATTGCCAGCAGTCAGCAGAAGTAGCCCGCAGTACTGCATTCTAACCACTGCGCCACTGTGGCTCTATAATTATCTATTAGGAAGACGGAGAATAGAAACAAAGAAATTTTTAGATGGTTTCAGGTTTCAGGTTTTATTTAATTTGCATGCCGCCCTATTCCCGAGAGACTCAGGGCGGCTAACAATCTGAAGGGGAGGGGGGTACAAAATAAAAATAAAAAGACAAACAATTTAAAATACAGCAACAGTCGTAACCTCGGATGGGGCTGGAAAATTCAACAGCCCCAGGCCTGCCGGAACAGCCAGGTCTTAGTTGCTTTGCGGAAGGCCAGAAGGGTGGTAAGGGTCCGGATCTCAACGGAGAGATCATTCCAGAGGGCCGGAGCAGCCACAGAGAAGGCCCTCCCCCGGGGAGTTGCCAGCCGACATTGGCCGGCAGATGGAATTCGGAGGAGGCCTAGTCTGTGGGATCTAATAGGTCTTTGGGAGGCTTAACAAGCTACTTTAAAAGAGGTTCTTGTTTCAGAGTATAGTACGGTACAGTTTATTTTCTTAATTAATGATAAGTAAATAAATGCACCAAATAAACCAATATAGTTGTAAATAAATAGTTGTAAGTAAATAAAATATGGATGAATGACCTCAAAATGCATGAAAACATTATTTTGGGTTGTCGGTCTGAAGCCCAACTGTTTTGGATGTAGTGTAGAAAATTGTGCGCAAACATATTCTCAGGGTATATTCCACAAAACCAAGATGGGGCCAACAGTGAATCAAAGCTCCATCTACTTTTTATGGATACGCCACCAAAAATGACATAAAACCAGGCAAAGCTTTGATCTCACAATCATGGCCTCAGTTTGGAGGTTTTTGTTTAGGCCTCGTAATAATGATCAACCTCTCCATGGTTTTCCCAAGGGGTTGTCTTAACCCACAATCTTCCTAGACGGGAATTAATTGGAACAGGATTTGGGAATCTCAGTGTATAAGCAGGGAACCTATTCCTCAACAAAGGCAAAGAAACTAAGAAGGTCATGGAGAAGAGTTGTGCGGTGGCCTAGAGGTTCAGCTCTCGCCTCACAATCAGGAGACTTGTGAGTTTGATCCTAGGTTGAGGCAGATATTTCTCTCTCTGGGCACAATGAGAATATATCTGCTGGGGGAGGAGGGACTTAGCATTGGTGACAGGAAGGGCATCCAGCCAATAAACTCTCAGCTCCATTGTCCAGATGCTACCCTGCAAAAGATTATGGGCTCATTTAAAAGAGGATGATGATGATGGAGAAGATGATACTTACAGGTGGAGGGAACTGTGGAATAGATTTTCCAAAATAAGGAAAGTCCCTGAAGCTAGGCTTCCCCTATAGAAATTCAAAGATGCATTACAAACCAGTTTTTTTCTGCAACAAAAAAAGGCAAAATATTTGGGGGTGTTCTAAGGAGACCCCACCACTAAATTCACACCCACGGAGAGCCTGAATATCCTTCCCAGGCGAAGCTTACAGACATCTCAAATAAGAGTAATAAATCAGATTTAGAATCTTCAATTTCTTTCCCCCTGAAAGCTGTAAATGACACCCACTGGGGTCGTGCCTAATTTTATCTTTACAACATCTGTAAGGAAAGATGCTAAGGGGTTACTTCTTTAGCAACTGCCTCAGATGGCGAGTTACAACAATGATGGAAAAAGTAGCTTTGCAATCATTGCCTGCATATAGAACTTTTCAAGCACCTTGGTCTCACGCTCACCATTACTTGTATTCATGGTCCTATATTAAAAAACTGGAAGCATAGTCCATTGGTCCTCTGATTTTTCACTTAGCTCTCATTTTACTTGCAGGTCCCAATTATGGTCATTAAATCAGGACTGCCCATACTAGTTTTCACATTATTTTTATTTTAACTGTTGTAGGATCTTGCAGCATCAAGGAATGAAGTGGGGATATCCCACGTGTCCGCCTTCCTTCTCTGACCTTGAGGTCTCCCTTTATGGAAATTCTCTGGGGCTATACTTCACAGTGTACCTACCTAAAGATCTACCCCTGAATGGGATCTGGGGTGGGCTTCAAAAAATTTAGCAATGGGCTCTCTGCCTGGTTGCTGAATGGGCGTGGCCATGATGGGTGAAGCCTAGTAGGCTTTCTGCATTACAGTGGGGGGCGTTTTCACCTTCCCCATGCTCCGGAGGCTTTTTTTGAGCCTCCGGGAGGGCAAAAACAGCCTCCTCTGGGCTCCAGAACCCTCTGGAGACCAGAACTTCCGGGAGCCCATTTTTCACCCTCTCCAAGCTTCCACACAGGCCCTGTTCTTACCTGGCATCTGAAATGGGCTGTGTGGAGACTCCTGGGAGGGTTGGGGTGGGAGGGGCCAGGCAGGGTAGGATTTGCAGGTTTGCCAAACTGGGCAAATCCTTAGCTAGAGGATTGCCCAAACCCATGGGAACACGCAGCAGCCCACCACTCCTGAATGGGACCCTGCAATTTTCAGAGTCAGATAGTTTTGGGGGTGGTTCTCTCAGCCAGGTATAATATGAGCATGCAAAGGTAACACTCACTTCTGAACCCCAGCGTCTAAAAGGCCACTGCCAAAAGAAGAAAAAATATGATGGTTTTTTTTTTTTTTTTTTAGGAAACAGTTTTAATAGTTTGAAGTTAATAGCATTTGTATGCTGCCCAATCCCGTGAGACTCCGGGCGGCTAACAATTCAGCAAATCAAAAAAACAGAAGAAGAGGAAAGAAAAGATAGATTTAAAAAACACATCATGCACTCCATTCTGAGTGGGGCTGGACCATATTTTGGGGTCAACAGCCAGGTTTTAATGGCTTTACGGAAGGCCGGGAAAGTGGGAAGGGTCCGGATTTTAAATGGTGCAAATGTCAGCCTACATTCTCGATCATGGATGTGCTGGCATGATATCTATGTCCTCAAAACTTATTTCAGTTGCCCAATAACTTATATAAGCTAACCCATATGGAGGTGTACCGCCTGCAACCTACCACTGACCAAGACACACAGAATGCACAGAAGCATAATAAATAAATTAATTAAATAAGTGCCACTGAAGTGGTACTTATTTATCTACTCACATTTGCATACTTTCCAGCTGCTAGGTTGACAGGACTAGATTCATCTCTCCTTGAATGGGACCATAGGATTGTAGGGGTTTTCACTTTCTTATTATGGTTTTTTTTTTAAAGTGTCTTTGATTGTAAGATTCTTCAGCAGCAAGGAATGAAGTGGGGATATTCCAGATGTTTGCCTTCCTTCTCTATTCTCAAGGAATTACTGTCTCCCCCTTTCTACGCACCCCCCCCCCAAGGCTACACTTCACAAAACACCTACCCCAGATTTGAGAGGATCTACCCCTGAATGGGACCCTAGGATTTTCAAGGCCAGTTAGTTTTGGGGATTCTCTCAAATGAATACAATATGAGCAGGCAAAAGTTATACTCACTTCTGAGCCAAAACGTCTAAAAGGCCACTGCAGAAAGAAGGGAGTTCAAATGTTTTTAAAAGTTTTAATGGTTATAAATGCAAGCTTGCATTCTCTCTCTTATATACATAAATGTGGATGTGTTTATGTACACTTTGTCGCATAATATTTATGCCTTCAATTTTTTTCTTATATTTCAGTTATATAATACATTATATAAGCCAAGGGCTGCTTTTAAGCATGATATTTCAGGGATATAAATTAAATAAATAAACTAATAAATATCCATATATATGTAGACAACTCACAGTACACCGATCCCTGATTTGGGAAGAAGACTAAATGGAAGCCTACAATTTTCAGGGACAGATAGTTTCTCTCAAATGAGTATAATACGAGTAGGCAAAAGCTATACTCACTCTTGAGCCAAAACGTCTAAAAGACCCCTGCAGAAAGAAGAAAAACAAGGATTTCTTTCTTTATGAAATACCTTTAATAGATGTTTAAATGGTATATATACACAAGCTTGCATATTGAAACAGAACTGAGCCTGTGTGGGCAGGGTGCCTATTCTTCAACAAAAAATCAAAGAAAATAAGAAGGCCGTGCCGAAGATCATACTCACAGATGGAGAGTTTTGTGGAATGGAGTTTCCGAAAAGAACCTCATCCCTGAAGCCAAAGTTCTCCTACAGAAATTCAAAATTATATTACAAACCAATCTTTTCTGAAGCCAGAGTCTGGGAAGGGATTCAAGGAGACTCACAACTAAACACACACAGAGAGAGGGGGGGGAGGGAGAGGGAGAGGGAGGGAGGGAGGGAGGGGGAGGGAGGGAGGGAGGGAGGGGAGAGAGAGAGAGAGAGAGAGAGAGAGAGAGAGAGAGAGAGAGAGAGAGAGAGAGAGAGAGAGAGAGAGAGAGAGAGAGAGAGAGAGAGAGAGAGAACGCTCCTTGATATCCTTACTAGGCGAGACCCTTAAATATCCCAGATACTAATAAATAATGTTTACATTCTGCATTGCCTCTGAAAGAGATAAGTAGCATACACTGGGATCTTGCCTGATTTTATCCTTACAAATTGCTACAGGTAGTCCTTACTTGGTGACTTCACTAGACAGTGAGTTACAACAAGGATGAAATGCAGCTTTGCGGCAATCATCCGTGTTAACAATCTTCCTTGCATGTTTCTCTTCGCCACATGTTTGCCATTAGTTGTGGTTAATACACATTGTCTTATTTCAAATCATAGTCCCAGGCATATAATTTCACTTAGCAATCCGTTTGCTTGCCAGTCCCAATTCCCGTCATTAAATGAGAACTACCTGTACTAGTTTTTACATTACTCTTCTTCATGTAAAAGTGGGTCTTGGTTATACTGGTTATAAGATCTTTCAGAATTTCTCATATCCGTCTTCCACTTCACAGCAATTCCCCCCCGAGGCAGATCTTCCTCAAATTTGGAATCATCTACCCCTGAATGGAACCCCACAAGTTTGGGGGCGGTTCTTCCAAATGATATAAATATGAGCAGGCAAACATTATACTCACTGCTGAATCAAAGTGCCTAAAAGACCACTGAAGAAAGAAGAAAATGATTTCTTTCTTGGTGAAATGGTGTTAATACAGATTTAAATGTGTAAAGTTGAAACTCGGGTTCTCTTTCCTATATATAAGTCTATGCATAGATATTGGTGAGTGTGCATAATATTTAGGACTTCGGATCTTTTCTTAAATTTCAATTCTGTAATAAACTAAAGAAGCTGAGAGTTGCTTTTAAGTGTGAGATGGGCTTTGGGCCGCATATAAATTTAATCAGTAAAATAATAAATAGAATAGAATAATAGAGTTGGAAGGGACCTTGGAGGTCTTCTAGTCCAACCCCCTGCTCAGGCAGGAACTCCCATACCATTTCAGACAAATGATTGTCCAGCCTCTTCTTAACCATCTATAAACCCAAATGGAAAAAGATTCCACGGGGCTGCTCTTCACAATATCTATCCCAGATGTGGAAGCAGAGCAGATGGGGCCCTAAAAACCATGTAGAAGGTTATCTCAAATAGGTATAATTTGAACAGGCAAAGGTTATACTCACTGTTGAGTCAAAGGATCTCAGAATCCACTACAGAAAAAAGAAAAACATGGATTTCTTTCTTGGTGAAATAGCTTTAAGCGATATTTAATCAGCGTAAAATACAAATTATTTCTCATATAGGCATATACATACACATGGATCTGTGCGCATTATATTTATGCCCCCAAATCTTTTGTTATGTTTCTGTTGCATGATAATTAATATAACCAAGAGTTTCTTTTAAGTATGTGATGGGTAGCAGATACATCTCTTACATAAATAAAATGAAATATTAAATATACATATATGGAGTTGAAGTACTTTAACCTAAATAGATAAGATTTTCCATAAACAGCTACAATATTTAGGAAAATGGGGAGCAGAGAAAGTGAAATACACACACAGAGCCAGGCATATATTTTTTAAAGTGTTAACCAAGACTTCCAGATCTAAGAGGTTAATTTCTCACTAAAAAAACGATACTAAGCAACAAAAGAAAAAAAGAAAGGGGAAAAAATGGAAAAGGAAAATTTAAAAGCTTTAAAAGAGAAAGATCTTTTCCAAAGATGTTGGTTTATTTCATTTATTAGTTTCTTAATAAGTAAGTAAGTAAAAGCATCAAGTATATCATTTCTAAATTAAAAATATACAGTATATGAACAAGTGACTTCGAAATGGATGAAAACATTCTTTTGGGCTGTGGGGCTGTTTTGAATGCAGTAGAGTGAATTGTGAGCATGGATAGCAATAGCAATAGCAATAGCAGTTAGACTTATATACCGCTTCATAGGGCTTTCAGCCCTCTCTAAGCGGTTTACAGAGTCAGCATATCGCCCCCACAATCTGGGTCCTCATTTCACCCACCTCGGAAGGATGGAAGGCTGAGTCAACCTTGAGCCGGGGAGATTAGAACCGCTGAACTGCAGATAACAGTCAGCTGAAGTGGCCTGCAGTACTGCACCCTAACCCCTGCACCACCTCGGATACTGTATCTTCAAGGTATGTCAAGATTTGGGGTATGGTGATCAAAGCTCCATCTATTTTTTTGTATGCGTGTTGCACAAACAATGCATGTAAAAAGAAGGGAAGCTTTGATCACACTCTATGTACAGGTTCAGGGTACTGTATATCATAGATTACAGAAACGCTGTAGCCCTAGAACCCGGGGTAAAAAAGTAAAGGTTCCCCTCGCACATATGTTCTAGTTGTTCTCGACTCTAGGGGGCAGTGCTCATCTCCGTTTCAAAGCCAAAGAGCCAGCGCTGTCTGAGGACATCTCCATGGTCATGTGGCTGAATGCCAAAGACACACAGAGCACTGTTACCTCCCCACCAGAGGTGGGTTCCTACTGGTTTGCACCAGTTCGGTAGAACCGGTTCATCAAATCTACCGAACCAGTTAGAAGAGGTTCCACCAGTGGACCCGGAAAGCAGGCCACACCTACAGAAGAGGTTCCAAAAATTTTTGAAACCCACCATTACTTCCCACCAAAGGTGGTCCCTATTTTTCTACTTGCATTTTTACATGCTTTTGAATTGCTAGGTTAGCAGAAGCTGGGACAAGTCATGGGAGCTCACTCTGTTATACGACGCTAGGGATTCAAACTACCGAATTGCTGACCTACAGGTGGATCATAGTTTTCAGAAACACTGTAGCCCTGGGACCCAGGGTTCCCTACAGAAATTCAGAAATACATTTATAAACCTGTTCTTTCTCCAACAAAGAAAAATAAGTTTCTGTGAGGAGGTTCAGAGGAACTCCCATATGCTTGTCCTTAATTTCATTTGTGTAGGAAACTAAAGTTCTGAAACTAATGATTTCCCTTAGGATCAGTTCTGACCATGATCAGCCTTTGGGTGAGCAAGGTATGAAATATGAAGCTTGGCTGTGTCATGTTGGAAGACGGATAGGATTTGACCAACTGGCTACCCCTTTGTGTTTTTGTGATCTCATTTCCCAGCTTGAGTTCTGACAGCTGTCAGAAGTATCAAAATACATTAAAACAAGAAAGCATTTTACTTACTGGTGGTGGAAGATCTGAACTATATTGCTGCAAGGGAAAAATAATAATCACCCGTTATGTTATCTTGTTTTAGCCTGTTAACAATCAAACCATTATAAAACATAGTCAGGTAAAGATAAAGGTTTCCCTTGTCCAGTCATGACCAACTCCAGAGGCCAGTGCCCATCTCCGTTTCTTAGCTGCAGGAGACAGTGTTGTCCAAAAACACTTCTGTGGGCATGTGGCCAGCATGACTATATACTGAGGTGGACTAAATTGCTGTTAGCTTCCCAACAAAGTGATACCTATTGATCTACTCACAGATGCATGCAATTCCCTTTTGAATCGGTTTCAAACAAGATCTCCTTTGTATAAGGAAAAGGTAAAGGTTCCCCTCACACATATGTGCTAGTCGTTCCTGACTCTATGGGATGGTGCTCATCTCTGTTTCAAAGCTGAAGAGCCAGTGCTGTCCAAAGACAGTCTCCGTGGTCATGTAGCTGACATGACTAAATGCCAAAGGCGCATGGAACACTGTTACCTTCCCACAAAAGTGGTCCCTATTTTTCTACTTGCCTTTTTACATGCTTTCAAACTGGCAGGAGGTGGGACAAGTAACGGGAGCTTACTCTGTCACGTGCCACTAGGGATTCGAACCGCCGAACTGCCCACCTTTCTGATTGACAAGCTCAGTGTCTTAGCCACTGAGCCACCACGTCCCTTTCTTCTCTTTATAGCATTACACAACTATATTTGTTATGTCTAGGATTTCAGTAGGACCAGAGAGTGACCTGTTTAGTCTGGGATTAACCCCCAGAGATTTCTCTGCCCACCCTCATGTTACCTTTTCTAAAATGCAGGTTTCGTCTCACCTGAGCATCTGTGCTGAGCACAGAAATCAGCAAGGCCACCCCCACGAAGAACTTCATTTTTCTCAGCTGGAGGTTTCGTTCCCCAGCTGAGAAAGTGTCCTAAGTAGGAATGGGTGGGTTGAGGATGGGTTTTTATTGATATATCCGTACAAGCCAGACTGCCCAAACTGAAAGCAGCAATTGATGATACCTTCAAATTATCTTATCAGTTGAGAAAGGTCAGAAGGATTAATTTATCAATGGAAGCATCTAGTGCCAACTGAAACATTTGTCTATCCTTTATATTATTTTTCTGATAATGAATTCGACTGGCAGGAAAATATTGATGAAAGGTCACCTTCTAATTGATCTGATGCCACGCAAAGTGGCCAAATTTCTGAAAGGCCATTTGTGGTTCAAAACTTTTTTCCTGGTTGGCCTCATCCTTTATCTTATCTTTGTCCCATCTTTTGCTTATATTATATTATATGTGATTTATTTTCATTCTTACTGGGGGGAAGATTTGAGGGGAGGGGAGATTCTTTTGCCAATTTCCATGCACCTGTTTTCAATATCTGCATTATCGTATGATTATGTATCATCAAGTCAGTGTCAACCATAAGTAGCCATATAGGTAGAAATTCTCCAGGACAATTGTCCCTACCTTGGTCCTTGAAATCTTACAATGTGGCACTCATCACCCCAATTCCTAGCAATGGATGAAGATCCCAAATAGAAGAATTTGATCCTAGTCATTTATGCCCCAAGTGAGAACTCTGGTTTAATTTTTGGAGGGGCTAATCTGTTAATTTTGGTTTCTTTTTTCTAGGCTGCCTATAGCAGTGATGGCTAATCTTCTTGACAACAGCATGGGTGCCCACAGAGAGGGTTCTGTGTGCCACCTCTGGCACGTAACATGGGTTTGCCATCACGGGCCTATAGTCTTCTCAGACAGTTTTTCCAACACCAAAGCTCAAATGTGTCAAGATTCGTTTTATTCTGCTTCTCCAAAGACCAATTTTTTTCTCCTCCTTCCAGAGAATGTCACAGGAAATACCATTTCATGCACTAATCTGATCTTTGTTGGAATAGACACATGCCAGGATATCCAAATATCTATTCAGTGGCCTTCATTGCTTCCATACCAGTGGTGGGATTCAGCCAGTTTGCACCTATTCGGGAGAACCGGTTGTTAACTTTCTAAGAGGTTCAGAGAACCGGTTTTTGGAAGAAATCTTTTGTTTTTTTCCACTTTCCAGGGCTAATCCTGTAAGGAAGGCAGGAAGGAAACATTCTGGTGTTGTTCCAGCCTAATCTTTATTGCCCTGCTTACAGAAACTGCCTCTCCGGTTAACCCTTATTACACTTGTCACAGCTAAGGCAAAGTGCCCATCGACCTGAGTAATGTTGAGTTGGCCTCGCCCACATGGTCACATCACCACTAAGCCCCACCTATACACCTGGTCATTAGGACAGAGAACCGGTTTGTTAAATTATTTGAAACCCACCAAGTGCTAAGCTGTGTTAGATCTCTTGAATGTTTGTTCATCATATACTGTTGATTGATGGTCATAAGGCACAGAGACTATCCACTATTTTACTATGTTCATGGTCAATGGTAAGGCTGGCTTTCATGAATTAAATGCAAAGGTTCCCCTCGCACATGTGTGCTAGTCGTTCCTGATGCTAGAGGGCGGTGCTCATCTCCATTTCAAAACTGAAGAGCCAGTGCTGTCCGAAGACATCTCCATGGTCATGTGGCTGGCATGACTAAACACCAAAGGTGCACAGAACGTTGTTACCTTCCCACCAAAGGTGGTCCCTATTTTCCTACTTGCATTTTCTTTACGTGCTTTCGAAGTGCTAGGTTGGCAGAAGCCAGGACAAGTAATGGGAGCTCACTCCGTTACGGGGCACTAGGGATCCAATCGGCCAAACTGCTTACCTTTCTGATCAACAAGCTCAGCGTCTTAGCCACTGAGCCACCCCGTCCCTCTTTTTTGAGTTAGCACTCTACAAAATATCAAATCTTCTGCTTTTCAGGCACCCCTCTCTCTATATTTCGATATGGATTTGGTGTAACTAAATCCCGTTCTAACCTTCTTTATTTTTAGCAATTAAAAAGGATACCATTTGAAGAAAAAATACCCCTGTGAGAGGGTTAAGGCATGTTACATTTAAGGAATTGATGTATGCTTTTAGAACAACGTTGCTTCAAAACGTTAAATCTAAAGAGGAATTTGCAGTGGAGATAGATCATTTTGAATTTCCAAGTGATACTTTTTTTAAAAAAAAATCTGTTTTACTTCTTATCAGTTTTGTTTGAGACAGAATGCAAAAAAATAGCACCTGTGGTATGAAATACAATAATACAATAGCAGAATTGGAAGGGACCTTGGAGGTCTTCTAGTTCAACCCCCTGCCTAGGCAGGAAACCCTTTACCATTTCAGACAGATGACTATCCAACATTTTCTTAAAGACTTGCAGTGTTGGGGCATTCACAACTTCTGGAGGCAACTTCTGTTCCACTGATTAATTGTTCTAACTGTCAGGAAATTTCTCCTCAGTTCTAAGTTGCTTTTCTCCTTGATTAGCTTCCACCCATTGCTTCTTGTTCTACCCTCAGATGCTTTGGAGAATAGCTTGACTCCCTCTTCTTTGTGGCAGCCCCTGAGATATTGGAACACTGCTATCATGTCTCCCCTAGTCCTTCTTTCTCTTAAACTAAACATACCCAGTTCTTGCAACCGTTCTTCATATGTTTTAGTCTTCAGTCCCCTCATCATCTTTGTTGCTCTTCTCTGCACTCTTTCCAGAGTCTCAACATCTTTTCTACATCGTGGTGACCAGAACTGAATACAGTATTCCAAGTGTGGCCTTACTAAGGCATTATAAAGTGGTATTACCCAGAACAAACTTTAGACGAAGTTCAAAACGGAAGCAATGCTGGTGGAGGATTAAATACACTATAGAGCATTCCACACCAAGACAACTAGACACAAGAACAGTTTTTTTCCCTGAACACCATCACTCTGCTAAACAAATAATTCCCTCACCACTTTAAACCATTCACTAAGGCTGCATTACTATTACTATTAGTCTTCTCATCGTACCTATCACCCATCTCCGCCCATTTAAGACTGCAGGACTGTAACTTTGGTGCTTGTATCCTTACGATTTATATTGTTTCCTAGTATGATTTGATTGCTTATTTGTACCCTATGACTATCATTCAGTGTCGCACTTTATTATTTGTGACAAATATATCTTTTCTTTTATGTACACTGAGAGCCTATATACCAAAGACAAACTCCTTGTGTGCCCAATTACACTTGACCAATAAAGAACTCTATTATATTCTATTCTACACTCCTTTCCAAATGCACTGATTTTCAGAGATTGACAGTATCTTGAAATAATTAGAGATTATTTCTTGTGGAATCATTGGGGGGAGGGGGAAGGAACAATTATAGTAGAGTGTTTTCATTATTTTCTGCTTGGATCCTCCCTTTAAAATGATAAGTGCCTATAAATCAAAGTTTCTCAACCCTTTAAGATGCGTGGACTTCAGCTCTGCAGAAAAGTAACAGAAATATGGGATAAATATGCTTGTGGCATTAAGCTCAAAGTACATTTGGATGATGGATTTGTAATCATGTTTGCATTTATCAGAATCAGCCAAGCTTAGACATCATATAATCCTGGAAAACTGATACTATTCAGTGCACAAAGATAAAGACAACACTGTGATAATGCTGCACATATTTATTACTAAATGTTTATTACGATAGAGTAACCGGTGTTCACAATTAATAGAAAGTGTCCCTAAATCAACAGGAAGAAGTACAATCGCTGGAACCCTTTGAAGAAATCTGCAGTTCCCCGTTTGAACCTTGGTTAGGAAGAAATTATGGAAGCTGGAAAGAGAAAGCGTGGGAGGTGGCTCTCGGTTTTCTTCTCACATATGTAGTTGGTAGATCTAGGAGGAAAAAAATGAAATATTTGGCCAAATGAGAATATGCAATTGACTTTTACCAGAGGTGAATTTCACATAATTTTACCACCGGTTTGCTCTCGCACGTGGCTTGTACACATGTGTGCAGCTTAGAAAACGTGGCTAAATAGGATGGCACTACCAGTTCTCCCAAACCAGTCTGAACCGGCTGAATACTACCACTGTCTTTTACCCATCCATCATAGCAGTCAGCTGATATTTTAGAATTTTGCCTTCAACATCTCCTTCCTCTCAATGAATTGAATTGAATTGAATTTATTGCATTTATATGCCACCCTATTCCCGGAGGGACTCAGGGCGGCTCACAAATCAGGTAGGGAATACAAACAAGGGGAAAAACAACAGCAAGCAACTACAAAAGAATTGAAAACAATCAACAGCCACACAGTTCGAGCGGGGACGGGAACTCGTCAACCCCAGGCCTGTCGGAACAGCCAGGTTTTAAGGGCTTTGCGGAAGGCCTGAAGGGTGGTGAGGGTCCGAATCTCCATGGGGAGCTCGTTCCAGAGGGCCGGAGCAGCCACAGAGAAGGCCCTCCTCCGGGTGGTAGCCAATCGGCATTGGCCGGTAGATGGAATTCGGAGGAGGCCTACTCTGTGGGATCTAATAGGTCTAGTGGAGGTAATTGGCAGCAGGCGGTCTCTCAAGTACCCAGATCCAATACCATGAAGGGCTTTATAAGTGACGACTAGCACCTTGAAGCGTATCCGGAGACCAATGGGCAGCCAGTGCAGCTCGCGGAGGATAGGTGTAATGTGGGTGTACCAAGGTGCACCCACAATCGCTCGCGCGGCTGCATTCTGGACAAGCTGAAGTCTCCGAATGCTCTCCAGGGGCTGCCCCCAAATCATCTACATATCAGAAAGCAAATAATTATAAATCCTTGGATAAATCTGCACAATTTAGCTCTACTAAAGGTAAGAGTACTTCCATACTCACTTGTGTACATTTTTGTAGGGGATCCTTTGATTCAGGCTTCCTGGAAAAATTAAAATAGAAAAGCAATTAGAGCACATGCTTAATCACTGAAGTGTTCGTTCCATTGTGGATGTTACTAGGAAAAAAATGTATTGTTTAATCGCTACAACAGATGCAATGGGGATATGATAGTAATTATATTCCAATACTTGCTGAATTGATTCATCCCTAGAATATTCTGCAGAGAAACCTGGCTCTCTACCTGTACACATGCTATATATCTATTGTTCAATTACACTAGCCCTAAGATATTTCAATGGGAATAGAAATGAAATTACTCACTAGCTCAGTTATATCTTTAGGAGACTAAAAGATGAACAGAAGTTACCTGTATACCAAATGGAGCTGGCTCAGAAGCTGAAATACACCAAGTAAATGAGATGGAGAATGGGAAATAGAGGAGAGAGGTAAGGGAAGAAGAGAGGGATAGGAGAGAGGACAAGGGAGGAGGGGAAGAGGAGGAGAGAAATGAGGAATGGAAAGAGGAGAGAGGAGAAGGAGAGAGGAAGGGAAAGTAGAGAAGGGAAGGATGACAGAGGGAAGAAAGGAGGTAGGGAGGGAGAGGAGAGGAGAGATGGAGAAAAAAGTGATGGATAAGGTACAAATGTGGTGAATTGAGAGCAGAAGAGCCAATAATTGTTTTGGGGAGTTGATGGTAGGATGAATTGATGTAAACATTTAATACTACAATATGATGTTGGCTATGTAATAGCATACATGTGATTTATATGTTATGAAAATAAAAAAACTTTTTGGAAAAAAAAAGAAGCTACCTGTATACCAATATACTTTGAAAGATCTTTCCGTCGGAAATAATTTGTTGTAGAAGTCTTAAATTGTGCATGGGATGGCTAAGAATAAACCCCAGCAATAAAGCTGAGAATTGCTACATTTGCATATTTACCTGAACTTTGGAGGCAGAAGTCTTTTTGCTAGAGTTACCAGTTGTTCCAGAGGAAGCAGATTCAGGTTCTCCAGAGGCTGGCAATGTGGATGTATTAGGAGATTGAGTAGCGGATGAAAAAGTGTCAGGCTGTGCCAAGGGAGCAGGGGTAGCTTGTGTGAAAGGAGCAGGGGTAGTTTGTGCTGAGTTAGCAAAGGCATGTTGTATCAAGACAGCAGGGGTATGTTTTGCCGAGGGGGCAGGGGTAGGTTGTGCTAAGCCAGATTGTACCGAGACAGCAGGAATATGTTTTGCTAAAGGAGCAGGTGTAGGTTGGGTCGAGGGAACAGAGAAAGATTGTACTGAATTAGCCGAGTAATGTTGTATCAAGGCAGCAGCATCAGGTTGTGCAGAGGCAGTAAGGTCCGATTGTGCTGAGGCAGCAGTGGTGTGTTCTCTCAAGGGAGAAGGGGTAGCTTGTGCAAAGGGAAGAGCGGTAGTGTGTGCTGAATTAGCAAAGGTATGTTGTATCAAGACAGCAGGGGTGTGTTTTGCCGAGGGGGCAGGGGTAGGTTGTGCTAAGCCAGATTGTACCGAGACAGCAGGAATATGTTTTGCTAAAGGAGCAGGTGTAGGTTGGGCCAAGGGAACAGAGAAAGATTGTACTGAGTTAGCTGAGGAATGTTGTATCAGAGCAGTAGCATCAGGTTGTGCAGAGGCAGTAAGGTCCGATTGTGCTGAGGTAGCAGTGGTGTGTTCTCTCAAGGGAGAAGGGGTAGCTCGTGCAAAGGGAAGAGCGGTAGTGTGTGCTGAGTTAGCAAAGGCATGTTGTATCAAGGCAGCAGGGGTATGTTTTGCCAAAGGAGCAGGAGTAGGTTGTGGTGAGTCGGCAGTGTCAGGTTGTGCCGAGGCAGCAGGGGTGTGTTTTGCTGAGGGAGCAGGGGTAGGTTGTATCAAGGCAGAAGGAGCAGGTTGCGTGGAGGCAGCCATGGTAGGTTGTACAGCAGCAGCAGGGACAGGTTGTGCCACAGAAACATGAGTAGGTTGTACCCTGGGAGCAGGGGAATGTTTTGCCAAGGGAGCAGGAGTCGGTTGTGTCAAGGCAGCATTGTCAGATTGTGCAGTAGCAGCAGGGGCATGTTTTGCCAAGGGAGCAGGGGTCGGTTGTGTCAAGGCAGCATTGTCAGATTGTGCAGTAGCAGCAGGGGCATGTTTTGCCAAGGGAGCAGGGGTCGGTTGTGTCAAGGCAGCATTGTCAGATTGTGCAGTAGCAGCAGGGGCATGTTTTACCAAGGGAGCAGGGGTCGGTTGTGTCAAGGCAACATTGTCAGATTGTGCAGTAGCAGCAGGGGCATGTTTTGCCAAGGGAGCAGGGGTCGGTTGTGTCAAGGCAGCATTGTCAGATTGTGCAGTAGCAGCAGGGGCATGTTTTGCCAAGGGAGCAGGGGTCGGTTGTGTCAAGGCAGCATTGTCAGATTGTGCAGTAGCAGCAGGGGCATGTTTTACCAAGGGAGCAGGGGTCGGTTGTGTCAAGGCAACATTGTCAGATTGTGCAGTAGCAGCAGGGGCATGTTTTGCCAAGGGAGCAGGGGTCGGTTGTATCAAGGCAGCAGTGTCAGATTGTGCAGTAGCCGCAGGGGAATGTTTTGCCAAGGGAGCAGGGGTCGGTTGTGTCAAGGCAGCATTGTCAGATTGTGCAGTAGCAGCAGGGGCATGTTTTGCCAAGGGAGCAGGGGTCGGTTGTGTCAAGGCAGCATTGTCAGATTGTGCAGTAGCAGCAGGGGCATGTTTTACCAAGGGAGCAGGGGTCGGTTGTATCAAGGCAGCATTGTCAGATTGTGCAGTAGCAGCAGGGGCATGTTTTGCCAAGGGAGCAGGGGTCGGTTGTGTCAAGGCAGCAGTGTCAGATTGTGCAGTAGCAGCAGGGGCATGTTTTACCAAGGGAGCAGGGGTCGGTTGTATCAAGGCAGCATTGTCAAATTGTGCAGAAGCAGCAGGGGCATGTTTTGCCAAGGGAGCAGGGGTCGGTTGTGTCAAGGCAGCAGTGTCAGATTGTGCAGTAGCAGCAGGGGCATGTTTTACCAAGGGAGCAGGGGTCGGTTGTATCAAGGCAGCATTGTCAAATTGTGCAGAAGCAGCAGGGGAATGTTTTGCCAAGGGAGCAGGGGTCGGTTGTGTCAAGGCAGCATTGTCAGTTTGTGCAGTAGCAGCAGGGGCATGTTTTGCCAAGGGAGCAGGGGTCGGTTGTGTCAAGGCAGCAGTGTCAGATTGTGCAGTAGCAGCAGGGGCATGTTTTGCCAAGGGAGCAGGGGTACTTTGTGTCCTGACAGCATGGTTACATTGTGCCACAGAAACATGGGTACATGTTGTTACGTAGGGAGCAGGGGTAGGTTGCGCTGAGTCAGCAGAAGCAGGTCGTGCAGGGGCAGTAGTATTAGAGTGTGCAGTGGTAGCAGGTTCAGATTGTGTAGAAGCTGCCAGGTTAGGTTGTACAGCAGCATCAGTGTCAGATTGTGTAGAGGCGGTAGTATTAGAGTGTGCAGTGGTAGCAGGTTCAGATTGTGTAGAAGCTGTCAGGTTAGGTTGTCCAGCAGCAGCAGTGTCAGATTGTGTAGAGGCGGTAGTATTAGAGTGTGCAGTGGTAGCAGGTTCAGATTGTGTAGAAGCTGCCAGGTTAGGTTGTACAGCAGCATCAGTGTCAGATTGTGTAGAGGCGGTAGTATTAGAGTGTGCAGTGGTAGCAGGTTCAGATTGTGTAGAAGCTGTCAGGTTAGGTTGTCCAGCAGCAGCAGTGTCAGATTGTGCAGGGACAGTAGTATTAGAGTGTGCAGTGTTAGCAGGTTCAGATTGTGTAGAAGCTGCCAGGTTAGGTTGTCCAGTAGCAGCAGTGTCAGATTGTGTAGAGGCGGTAGTATTAGAGTGTGCAGTGGTAGCAGGTTCAGATTGTGTAGAAGCTGTCAGGTTAGGTTGTCCAGCAGCAGCAGTGTCAGATTGTGTAGAGGCGGTAGTATTAGAGTGTGCAGTGGTAGCAGGTTCAGATTGTGTAGAAGCTGCCAGGTTAGGTTGTCCAGCAGCAGCAGTGTCAGATTGTGTAGAGGTGGTAGTATTAGAGTGTGCAGTGGTAGCAGGTTCAGATTGTGTAGAAGCTGCCAGGTTAGGTTGTCCAGCAGCAGCAGTGTCAGATTGTGTAGAGGCGGTAGTATTAGAGTGTGCAGTGGTAGCAGGTTCAGATTGTGTAGAAGCTGCCAGGTTAGGTTGTCCAGCAGCAGCAGTGTCAGATTGTGTAGAGGCGGTAGTATTAGAGTGTGCAGTGGTAGCAGGTTCAGATTGTGTAGAAGCTGCCAGGTTAGGTTGTACAGCAGCATCAGTGTCAGATTGTGTAGAGGCGGTAGTATTAGAGTGTGCAGTGGTAGCAGGTTCAGATTGTGTAGAAGCTGCCAGGTTAGGTTGTCCAGCAGCAGCAGTGTCAGATTGTGTAGAGGCAGTAGTATTAGAGTGTGCAGTGGTAGCAGGTTCAGATTGTGTAGAAGCTGCCAGGTTAGGTTGTACAGCAGCATCAGTGTCAGATTGTGTAGAGGCAGCAGGGTTAGATTGCACAGTGGCAACTGGCTCAGGTTGCACAGAGACTGCAGGGTCAGGTTTTGTAAAGACAGCAGGGTCTGGGTGTACAAAAACTGAATGGGCAGGTTGTGCAGAGACAACAGTGGAACCAACATGTTTTCCAAAAGCACCATGGATACGTTTTATCGAGGCACCAGTGACACGCCGTGCAAAGAGAGCAGGGGTACTTTGTGCAAAAGCAGGAGGGACAGATTGAGGAGGGGGTCCCAATGCAGGACCAGCAGAATATTGAGGTCTATGAAGAGCAGGGGGGGTAGACCCAGTTTGTTGTTGGGCAGCAGACAGAGGTTGTGCAAAGAAAGGTTTTTGGGGAAGTGAACGATGATAGTTATCCATGACAGGTGGATTCCAATGTTTAGACTCTTGCTGCAGAACAGAAATGAATGGAACAAAACCACAAGATACAGTCATCGATCTCAATTGCTTTCTAAAAGCCTTATTTAAAAAATCCACCAACTTGTGAATATACTGTATCTCCTTCCAGTGGCTCTCCTTCCTTCCCGCAAACAAATGTTTCCAACCTCCCTGCTCTGGCAGGAAAAGTTCTTATAAGTGATTAGATATACTTGGCTAAACAAGATTCAGGATCTAGTATGACTGTGGTTCTAGATCCTATGGAGAACCATAGCTGGGATCAAGTGAGGAAATAAAAAAATGGTGGTAATTACTAGAGAAGAGGGGAGCTGTATAATTTCCCTTGTAACTGGGGAATTCCACCTATCTTAAAGTCCACCTATTTTAAAATGGTCCAGGTTGAGTATTGCTATCTTAGAGCAACACAATTCCTCTCTATTGCACTGCTCGTACCTGCTTATACAAAATTCAAAACAGGATAAATTGGAGAGCGATGTCCATGACACAGGAACTATTAAAAACTTAAGCAAGATGCAGACCAAGAGACAAAGCTTTCCTTACTTCTCTGGTCACTATAGGTCAGGACACAACTATAACAATTTGGGTGGGATAGGAGCCGAGGTGGCGCAGTGGTTAGGGTGCAGTACTGCAGGTCACTTCAGCTGACTGTTATCTGCAGTTCAGCGGTTCTTATCTCACCGGCTCAAAGGTTGACTCAGCCTTCCATCCTTCCAAGGTGGGTGAAATGAGGAGCCAGACTGTGGGGGCAACATGCTGACTCTGTAAACCGCTTAGAGAGGGCTGAAAGCCCTATGAAGCAGTATATAAGTCTAACTGCTATTTCTATTGCTATAACAATTCCCCATTTTGCCATCTTTGCCCTCTTTGAGTGCAGGGAAAGGATATTTTTGATATTTAGGGACATGTGAAACTTCTCCCATCTCCAATTTTTTTTTAAAAAAAAGCCTTCAAGAGGACCTGTCACACTTTCATACTCACTGGGCCAGGATAGTCAAGCGAAGCTATTCCAGGATAAATAGAAGAGGATGGATAGTCACGAGGGGCAACAGGTGCAAATGGTTGTGCAGCAACAGGTAACAATTGTTCAGCAGTGCCTACATCAGAATAGTCTTGAGGGTAACTAGGGTAGCCTTGGGGATAAAAAGGGTACCCTTGTGGAAAACCAAGGTAGCCATGCGTGGGTAGGTAATGTCGACGATGCTGCAGAATGAAACAATCAAAAGAGAACAACCAAAACAGAGTCACTAATCTCAATTGCTTCCGACAATCGTCATTAAAAAAAAATCCCATCAACCATTCTGAAGCCCATGGATGTATCTCCCGCCAGAGGCTGTCCTGAAGGGACAGGTGATATGAGTTTTCCTCTGTCCCAGGACGTGTCTCTTTCTACTGGGGTGGACTACATTTCCCAGCAGCATCACATCCTGGAACTACCTGGAACTTGCATCCCAAATATTTATAAATTTACAAATTATTTACCAAGTTCAAAGGACTTCCACAGCATACTTTAAGAGTTGAGATTATTCTCAAATGATTCCTTCTGGGCTCCTGTAAATAATAAACACCTAAGTGTAAACTTAAAAAAAAATGACAAACTTATCACAGAGCTAACCTGGATGCACTTTTGCACAGAACAGGGAGCTGACTGCCTAGAAAAAGCTGAGAAATTAAATCCACAGCAAGAGTTTGAGGGAAACAGATGTGGACCTCCAGCCTTCCCCAACTATTTCCCAACAAACAGATACTCCACATTTTCCTGCACTGGCAGAAAAGATTGTTATGAGCTGTGCTTGGCTAAATAAGAGTGAAGGTCCAGAATGGCTGTGGTTCTATAGCTCTATTGAGAAGCGTAGCTGGGTTCCAACGGAAAAAAAAATCCATCAATTGTTGAAATTACTAAATAAGGGAAGAGGGAAGGAGGTAAATCATGCATCTCATATTCTATGGCAATACAACTGTGTTTATCTTTACCAGGGGTATCAAACTCAAGGCCTGCAGCAGGATGCGGCCTATGGTTTCCAAGTTTATTAATGTAGCTGCTAATTGTTCTTCTTCACTAAAAAAAAAAAAAATAGTTCCTCTAACTAAATCAACCTTCAGAATATATTCACATTTTCCTCCCCATGAAGCTTACCCATGGCCTCTTCTGGTCAAGGATATTATTGCAGACTTCAACTAATTTCTAATAGAAAGATGGAAAAAAATATCAAGAGTTATTTTGAATTGCATTTTCCTTCACCTGTCCTTCAAATTGGAGAAATGAAGCCATTATTTCTATTACCTAAGACCAGTGGTGAGATTCAAATAATTTAACAACCGGTTCTCTGCCCTAATAACCAGCTTGGGGGGGGACGGGGACTCAAAGGTCATGTGACTGGGTGGGCATGGCCAACTCAATGTCACTCACATCAATGGGCGCTTCGCCTTAGTGTTACAATGTAATAAGGGTTAACTGGAGAGGCAGTTTCTGTAAGCAGGGCAATAAAGATTAGGGTAGAAACAACACCAGAATGTTTCCTGCCTGCCTTCCTTACAGGATTAGCCCTGTAAACTGGAAAAAAACAAAATGAGATTTCTTCCAAAAACCCCTCCAAACTCCTTAGAAAGTTAACAACCAGTTCTCCCAAATAGGTGCAAACTGGCTGAATCCCACCACTGCCTAAGACTCCCTTATGTTTCCAGGAGCCAGTAAAAATTAAAGCTGTTCTTGGGTCAAATGACACTCCCATTGACTTCAGGGGAAGAATTTGTTTGGCAGTATTAGCCAAATGTTGTGGCCCGCCAGCTGTCAGCAGAGCTGGTGGCACCCTCATACAGTGAGGAGGTTGGGAAGCAACATGGGCCAGTCCTGAAGTCTGGTGAAGACTCTGATGAGTCAGAGGCAGAGATGGGGCTAGGGCTATCCAACAGTTATGAGCTGCCTTGGGAGTCGGAGATCAGTGGGGCAGAAGAACAGCTGGAGCCTGTTCCCAGTGTGTCATGCACAGAGTTGCCAGGCGAAGGGAGCAGCTAAAGAACAGGGGTCGACTTGGGAGTAAGGCCACAGGTGGATGCTGGACAGCCCCTCCCAGAGGAAATAAAAGAGGAGCAAAAGGGAAGTGGAGTTTGCAGGAGACAATTAGTTTGCTTAATTAGTGTGAAGATTTGTTTGTGCCTCTCAGAGACTCCTTGCCAAGTATTGTCTTGTACAACATTGCATTTGGAAGATATTGGCCTGGCAGCTCTCCAAACCTGATAAGGTCTGTGGTTGTAAATTCACCCTTGAAAGACCATTTGCTGGGACTTTGCTGGATGTGAATGAGAGAAATTCACATTAGCTTCATAAGAAGGGGTTTTGTCGGGACAGGGAGTCTTCCTCATGATTTTGTGAAACCTAAATCAAAACAGCAAGTGACTTCCTGGTCTAAAATACATCTCTGATGTTCCCACCCATCCAAATTCTAACCAGGTCCAACACTGCTTAGTTTAATATCTTGCTATTGTAAATTATAATAAATAACCCCATATACTTACATTCATCAAATGGATCTAACAAAAAAAGGACAATATTTAGAAAGGATCTTTCACTCTTGTTTAATTGTATTTCTGCTTGCTACATACTGAAAACTACTTTTTAGAGACAGAGGATTCCCAGTCTTTTAAACAACTTTCCATGTTTCTGTTTAGGTAGTTCTCATTTAGTGAACATCATTGGGACTGGAAACTTAGTTGCTAAGTGATGCGATCACTAATTGCAAAATCGCATGGCCACAACTGCATTTACAATATTACTTCAGCTTTCCTTTGCTGTGTAGCATGAAAACTATACAATGCAAGCAGCTGGGTGATCCCAAATGGTGACGGGTTCCAGAAAGAGACCTCCTAATAATATAAAATAAAAAGAATACCACCCTTTTTAAAATGTTGTTTTATACATAGAAGATGGAAGAACTGATGGGAAAGCACCAGAGACTCGTTGATGGAACCTGCTTAAATAGCAATAGCAGTTAGACTTATATACCGCTTCATAGGGCTTTCAGCCCTCTCTAAGCGGTTTACAGAGTCAGCATATCGCCCCCAACAACAATCAGGGTCCTCATTTTACCCACCTCGGAAGGATGGAAGGCTGAGTCAACCCTGAGCCGGTGAGATTTGAACAGCCGAACTGCAGAACTGCAGTCAGCTGAAGTAGCCTGCAGTGCTGCATTTAACCACTGTGCCACCTCGGCCATCAGCCCCTCCAGAAGCCAAATCAGAGGAGGAGGCGTCAGCATCAGGGCAAGCTGAGAGCTCCGAGGGGGAAGAGGGGATGGAGCTATCAGAGAGACAGAGACAGAGACAGAGAGAGAGAGAGAGAGAGAGAGAGAGAGGGAGAGAGAGAGAGAGAGAGAGAGAGGCGGAGCCTGGACATCCATCAGCCCTCAGATGAAGAGTCAACAGTCCCCAGGTCTGGAGGTGGCTGATGAGGAAGAGGAGGAACAGCTGGGTCCAGTGCCTGGTTTCACATTCGCAGAAAGCAGAGTTCCATTTTCATTGGCAGTGGGTTGCAGCAGGTCATTGCAGCTGAAAACGGAGCTCGGGAGCCCTAACCCTAACCCAACATGAATGATGTTGAGCTGCCTATGCCCACCCCAGCCATGTTCACCCCAGCCTCACGAGATCAAGCACAACTTTGATGTGGCCCTCAAGGAAATTGAGCTTGACATCCCTGTTCCAGAGCAACTAGAGGCAAAGGGAACAATCACCTAACACTTGTAAAAACAAAATGATACTTACCAACTTTTCAGGCCTAAAGTGATCCTGTGGACAAACACCACACACACATAAAGACATCGAGTGAGGGGACAAATATTTTTCTTTCTGTCCGTTTTTTTTCCATCAAGAGTGAAAAAGCCCGGAAAGAGCATTTTATAATCCTCTAATCTGGGAAAGGGCAGCTAAAAATGAGAAGTCAATTGTGACCTGCCCAGCATCAGGATCACAAGAGTAGGAACAGATAAGAGAGAATCATTCTTCCCCTCTTAAATAAGCCCAAAAGCTAGGCTTCACCTACTCAAGATCTGGGAGCACCTACTCCAGAATGGAACCCTATGATTTTCAAGGCCAGATAGTTTTGGGGATTCTCTGAAATGGGTATAATATGAGTGGGCAAATGTTATACTCACTGCCGAGTCCAAGTGTCTAAAAGGCCACTGTAGAAAAAAGAAAAACATGGATTTCTTTCTTGGTGAAATAGTTTCAACAGACATTTAATTAAATGTCTATTTATATAAAAGGCAAACATCCACTCTCTCTCTCTCTCTCATATAAGACTATACATTAAACACAGGTGTGTGTGCATAATATTTAGGCGCTCAGATCTTTTTTTGCATTTGAGCTAGATAATAAACTACATAAACTTGTAATTATTTTTTAAGTGTGAGATGGGCAGCTTATAAATTATATAAATAAAATAATAAATATCTCTATAAAGGTCCAAATGTAAAGAGATAAAGATGTCTCACAGTACATCTTCCCCAGATTTGGGAGCAGGACTAAATGGGACCCTAGGATTTCCAGGGCCAGATATTTGGAAGTGGGGGGTTTCTCTCTAATGGGTATAGCATGAACAGGCAAAGGTTATACTCACTGATGAGCCAATGTGCCTAGGAAACCACTGCAGGAAGAAGAAAAACATGGATTTCTTTCTTAGTGAAATTATATTAATAAATATTTAAATGGTATAAAATGCAAACTTGCAGACTCCCTCTCTCTTCCTCCCTCCCTCCCTCTCCCTCCCTCCCTCCCTTTCTCTCTCAGACAGATTATCTTTCTCTCTCTTCTGCTTTCCTTCCCTCTGTCTGTCTGTCTGTCTGTCTGTCTCTCTCTCTCTCTTCCTCCCTCCCTCCCTCTCTCTCCCTCCCTCCCTTTTTCTCTCAGACAGATTATCTTTCTCCCTCTTCTGCTTTCCTTCCCTCTGTCTGTCTGTCTGTCTGTCTGTCTGTCTATCTCTCTGTCACACACAGAGAGACTCTATCTCTCTCTCTCCCTCTCCACTCAGATCATACTTACAAATGGAGGGTGCCACAGAATAGAGTTTCCAACATAAGCATCACCCCTGAATCCAGGGTTCCCCTACAGAAATTGAAAGATACATTACAGACCAGTTATTTCAGCAACAAAGAAAAGGAAGGGTCTGGGAGGAGATACTATGGAGACCACAACTAAATCCACACATATGAATGACCTGAATCTCCTTCCTAGATGAAACTTACAGGGATCATGAATATTACTGATAAATAATATTTACATTCTGTATGGCTTCTAAAAGATGTAAGTGGCATACGCTGGAATCTTGCCTACTTTTATCCTTACAATAGGATAATGGAATAGTGGAAGTACAGCATTGGGTGCCAGTGGTCTTAAATCAAAAACTATAAATAGGAGCTGGGAAGAATCCAATAGTATAACCCAAATTCCGAATTAACTTAATGAAGGGGCTACGAATAGTCCTCTCTTCTCTGCAAAGGTTATGCCAGCTTTTGTGAACAGAAGAGGTTCTAGAGTTAGCATTAAAGGGTTGCCCCACATCCATAAAACTATAATTCCCCCATTTAAAGTGGTTTAAAAGTGATGCATCTCTACAATGTGGAGTAGAATAACAGAGTTGGAAAGGGACCTTGGAGGTCTTCTAGTCCAACCCCCTGCTTAGGCAGGAAACCCTACACCACTTCAGGCAAATGGTTATCCAACCTCTTTTAAAAACGTCCAGTTTTGGAGCATTCACAACTTCTGGAGGCAAGTAGTTCCACTGATTAATTGTTCTCACTGTCAAGAAATTTCTCCTTAGTTCTAAATTGCTTCTCTCCTTGATTAGTTTCCACCTATTACTTCTTGTCCTACCCTATCTCCTATAATAGATAAATATACATACATGCATGCATGCATGCCACAGGTGGGTTCCTACCAGTTCGCACCAGTTCGGTAGAACTTGTTCGTCAAATCTACCGAACCGGTCAGAAGAGGTTCCACCAGTGGACCCAGAAAACAGGCCGCACCTACAGAAGAGGTTCCAAACTTTTTTGAAACCCACCACTGATGCATGCATGCATGCATGCATGCATTCATACATACATACATACATACATACATACATACATACATACATACATACATATCTTACCCTATAATATCTCTAAGAAAGGTAGCTACAGGTAGTCTTGGTTAGAAATTGCCTCAAACAATGAATTATAGGAGTGATTTTTTAAAAAATACTGTGAGACCAGTGGCTATGGTTACAGTTTTCACGATGTATTTTTTCCCACCATTACTTGTTGTCGGTACTCATTGTTCTGTATCAAATCGTAAGCATGGTCATGGTTATATAATTTTTCACTTAGCAATCCCTTTGCTTTCTGGTCCCATTTAAGGTCACTAAATCAGGAGTCCTAATTTTCATATTGTTTTTATACTAAGTGCCTCTGTTATAAAATCTTGCTGCAGCAAGGAATGAGGTGGGCACACCCCAGTTGACCTTCCTTCCTTCTCTGTTCTCCAGCTTTCTCTGTCTTCCGCCTTCAACACAATCCCCAGGGCTACACTTCACAGTGAGTCTACCTATCCCATATGTGGAAGCACCTACCCCCGAATGGGACCCTGAAATTTTCAGGGCCAAATAGTTTTGGGGAAATTCTCATAAATGAGTGCAATAGGAACAGGCAAAGTTTATACTCACTTCTAAGCCAAAGTGTCTAAAAGGCCACTACAGAAAGAAAGAAAAACGGGCTCCATTTTTGGTGAAACAGTTTTAATAGATATTTAAATGTACAAAATACAAAATTATAATTTCTCTTTTATATGTGCATATACAGAAATCTGGCAAATCTTTCCAATTCATGCCAAATCTTGCTGATATTTCAGTTATAGAATAAATTATATGCCTGGAGTTGCTTTTAAGTGTGCAATGGGAGGCATATAAATGTAATAAATTAAATAATAAATATGTATGTATGTATGTATGTATTGTGTGTGTGTGTGTGTGTAGGGAGAAAGAGAGAGAGAGAGAGAGAGAGAGAGAGAGAGAGAGAGACAGAGACAGAGACAGAGACAGAGACAGAGACAGAGACAGAGACAGAGAGATCCAAATATAAAAAGTCACAGAACTTTAACTGAAATACATGATTTTTTTTCGCCATAAATAAACATGATTAAAAAGGTGAAGAATAGAAACAGCCAAATACAGCCAATGTTTATATGCTAAAAAGGCTCTCAGATCTCACAGTACAATTTATCACAAACAATATGAAGTAACTAAAGAAATATAAAAATAAAAGAAAATGAAACAAATTGTTCAAACTCTAGAAAAACTAGTTGTCCTCAAAAGAAGTTGCTTTATTTCAAAGTATAGCATAGTTTCTGAATAAGTAACTAAAAGCATCAAGCTAACAAAATATAATTTCTAAGTAAACAAAATAGGAACAAGTGACCTCAAAGTGGATAAAAGCGTCATTTTGTGTTGTAAGACTGATCCAACTTATTTTGGATAAAGTGAAGTGGATTGTGAGCAAAGGTATCTTCAGGATAAAATCAAAGTCAAAATAGTGGCTACAATGATGAAAGTGCCATTCATTTTTTAAATATGTCTTGCACAAACAACACAAGTAAAAAAACTTTGATCACATGTTACTTGCTAGTTCAGGGAACTCTCAGTCGTAGTTTGCAAAAACACTGTAGCCTTGGGACCCAGGTACCCTTATTAAAAAAAAAAATCAAAAACGCATTTATATACCTGTTCTTTGTCTAACAAAGATAACAAAGTATCTGGAAGGGGATTTAGAGGGAGCTCGTATATCACTCCCCTTAGTGTATTTTGTATTAAATTTTAAATTTGTGAAATTAATAATTGCTCTGGGGTTCAGTTCTGAGCGTGATGGACCTTTGGGTGATATGAAGCTTGGTTGTGCCACGTTGGAAGGCAGTCAGAATTTGACACACCAGCTGCCCCTTTGTGACTGTGGGCTCTCGTTTCCCAGCTTGTCCAGATGAATTCTGACAGCAGTCAAAATATCAAAATACATATAAACAAGAAACTGTTTTACTTACTGCAGTAGAAAGATCTGAAATATAATGCTGCAGGGGGAAACAATAATCACCCATTACATTATCTTGTTTTAGCTTGATGCACGGGGTCATACTAAAGCATTATAAAAAGTAGTAGAAGCAATAAACGTATGGATGGAAGGAAACAAAGGATGCAAGCATTTAAACTGGCTAAACATAACAAAAGGGCCAGAAAATTATTGGAATTAATTAATTATTAATTAATGGAAATTATGGCCTGGCATTCCAGTTGATAAGAAGCCCAAACCAAACCAAACATATTTTAGCTCGGTGTATGACTCCAAATAATTTTTGTTGCAATTTACACACTTACACAACTCAACTTCATTATGAAATTGTGCAAAAAAAAAAATCTGGTCATTGTAATTGATTTGAGGAAGATCATCAATCTAGTTGAATATTTAAAATCCCTTTGAAAAATTGTGGGATCTAATGGATTTATCCAATTACATATGCATTTGATAGGGTAAACTGGATCTCCTTGGTAAAACTTTACCAAATCCCTACGTAAGTCTAAGATTTAAGATGTTTAGTCTGGGATTAACTCATAGAATGGAACCACGGGGGTTCTTCTGTCATCCTACAAGTTATCATTCCTAACCTGTTGGTTTCCTCTCACCTGGGCATCTGTGCTGAGCACAGAAATCAACAAAGCAGCACCCACGAAGAAGAGCTTCATTTTTCTCAACTTGAGGTCTCCTTCCCCAAATAAGAAAGTGTCCTAAATATGAATGTGTGAGTTGAGAATGAATCTTTATTGATGTATCAGCACAAGCCAGACTGTCCAAACTGAATGAAGCAATTAACGATGTCTTCGAATTACCCGTTGAGAAAGGTTAGAAGAGTTCATTCCCAAGGAAAGATCTGGTGCCAACTGAAACATTCCCCCACCCTCTATGTTATTATTTTTTGAGAATGACCTTGACTTGCAAGAAAATATTGATCCAACATCACTCACTAATTTATCTGATAATGCACAGTGAAGAGATACTGAAAGGGCATTTGTGACCTTTCAAATTTTTTTTTCCTGGTTGGTTTTGCCCTTCAGTTATCTTATCTTTATCCCATCTTTTGATGGTCTTATCTTAGTCCCTGTGCTTTATTTTCATTCTTGGCTGGGAGCGGGTGTTTGATGGGGGAGAAAGTTTGCCAGTTTTCATGCACCTCTTTTAACTATCTGTATTGTAGAATGGACAACTAGTTTGAGGAAATTCAAACCCTTTAAAGAAAAGGGATATGAAACTGGACTGCTTTAAAAGCCAGATTCAGAGTTCTAATTGGTTGATTAATTATTTGCTATCAAGCCAGTTGTCAGGCCTGCAACCATCTTTTCTTTTGGATTTTTGGCCTGCCACGCTTTCTATTTCCTTTTTCTATTGTGGGAAAATGGATGGGGGGGATTGTACGGAGTTAGATGACATGTAGCCATAACAAAATTCTTTCTAGAAGGCAAAGGTCCTCCTTTGTCTTTGAACCTCTGCACCTGACTGGAACTGAATGGGTGGAACTGCCAACATGGCAGTGGAAGATTGGACCATGTGATGGACTTGTGTGTGTGGGAGCAAGATCTTGAACTTTCAACTGGGTGGGGAAAACTGGGAAGCTTTCAGATTTGGGTTTCCCCAGATGTGCCAACATGGCTCTCTTCATAAATTGGAATTTTGAGGAATATTTTGCCTCAGACTCTGATTTAATTTTGGATGCTATTTGGAACCCTGACACCAGTGTCAACTTTTAGTAGCAACATAGATAAGACTTTCTCCAGGATTGGCCTTGAAACCTTCAATGCCCGCACTCATCACCCCTATAACCAAATCCATCCATGTTGCTGCTAGTCTTCTGCTTCTCTTTCCTTTCATGATTCCCACCATTAGAGAGAGATCTTCACATGTGTCCCAGGGAGAGCCTAATCATTGGTGTCTTAAGTGAGAACTCTGGTTGGATTTTTTTTGGGGGGGAGGGATAATCTGTTTGTTTGTTTTCTGGACTATTCATAGTTTTCTCAGGAATGTTTTCCAAGCTCAAAAGTGTCTATCCTACTTCTTGGAAGTCTTCCCCCCCCTCCTTTCCATAGAGTGTCACAGGAAATACCATTTCATGCACTAATCTAATCTTTGCCGGAATAGACACATCACAGCAGGGGTGGGTTTCAACCGGTCCACGGCGGTCCGCATGGACTGGTTGGTCGGTGAACCTGGAAGTAAGTAGCTTCCGGGAACAGTGAAGGGCCTACCCACCCATCCCCGCTCCTTACCGGTCTTTGAAGGCTTCTGCGCTTCCACGTAGGCGCATGGCACATAAAATGAGGTTTTTAGTTATACTAGATGAAACGTTTGAGATGGTAAATATTATTCGAGGATGTAGATGTTAAAACACTTGTAACCAAACGACATGCTGCATGTGATGATGTTTTTTTTTCTTTTTTCTCTTTTTGTGTCTTTTTTTTAAAAAAAATTATTTCATTGTTGTGTCTATTAAATATATAACAGAGAGATACGGTGTGTGTGGGGGGGGAAACGTAGTAGGGATGGATTGCCACAGGTAGGGGAATAAGAAATGATACTAAATTACAATCTATTAAATGAAACAATGAATGTATAAGAATGATAAATGTTAAAACACCTGTAATCAAATGACATACTGCATGAGACGATGGGCTTTGTTTTTTTCCCCTCTCTTTTCTTTTTTCTTTTCTGCTTTTCTTTTTCTATTGTTGTGTGTATATGTTGTCTATGTAACAAAAATAAAAAAAATTCTATAAATAAAAAAAATAAAATAAAGCCTAACAGCTATAACCTTCTTTTTAATTTTTTTTTGTAATTAAAAAGGATACTATTTGAAGGCAAAATGCATCCCTGTGAGAGGGTTTATCATGCTAAATTTCAAAGGAATTGATGTATGATTTCAGAACTACGTTCCTTTAATATGTTAAATCTGGATAGGATAACATTTTCAGTAGATCATTATGGGACTGAATTTCTTAGTAAGGCTGTTTGGTTTTGTTTGAGACAGAATGCAAAAACGGCATGATATGCACAGAACAAACTTTGAACAAATAAAGCCCAAAAGGGAAGCAATGCTGGTGGAAGGATAAATATCAGTAGTGGGTTTCAAAAATTGTTCGAACCTACTCTGTGGGTGTGGCCTCCTTTGTGGGAGTGGCTTGCTGCCCATGTGACCGGATGGGAATGGCTTGCCACCCATGTGACCGGATATGAAGATGCCAACGACACTTGTCAGAACCACCTTAAATTACCTCACACACAGCACTGGCATGCATAAGAATAGGATGTAAACTTGTTTTTTTTTTTAAAGCATCTTTGGTTTGCATTAAAACAACTTCAACACACGCAATGTTCTGATTGCACCACAAACGCAGTAGTCATCCTTACCTATCACAGAGGCACTGAGTTTTATAAATAGGAGCATGATAGTGTAGAATAATCATATCCAAGGACCAGTGGTGGGTTTCAAAAATTTTTGGAACCTCTTCTGTAGGTGTGGCCTGCTTTCCGGGTCCACTGGTGGAACCTCTTCTAACCGGTTCGGTAGATTTGACGAACCGGTTCTACCGAATAGGTGCGAACTGGTAGGAACCCACCTCTGATAAATATGCTCCTTTCGGCATGTACTGATTTTCATGGCTTGAAGGTACATTGAAATATCAAGGATGAACTCACAGGCCTTTTAAATTGCAACAAAAAGATGATAAAATAGCATTATGTGTACAGTTACTCAACTATATAGTTACTCACTGAACAGCCATACTCTTTGGATTGTCTTAATTTTGCCTTTTTTGAACTGTGATGCTGTGGATGTTTATTTTATGATGGTTTATTCACTTTGGTGATGTAGTTTTGGTGGGAAAGCAAAAAAAAAATCTCTCTTTTGCCTGGGCATTAACAGAATCTGAGCCACACAAAGCACCAAATATTTTTTAGGGAGGAAATGGCTGGAGATCAAAAAGACAGCTGAAAAGGGGAATAAAGCACAATGGAAACTCTTTGGACCTGTTTCCCATAGAGAGCAAAAACTGATATTTTCACTCCAGGTCTTTTATTTTGTTCCTTAGAGTACCGACCATATCTTTGGAATGTCTTTATGACTCAATGCAGAGTACAAATCAGCCTTATTGTGGTTAGAAGGCTGTATTGCAGGCACTTTGCCCATTGCCTGGAATTCGATCCTGATGCAGTTCAACTTTGACTCAGCCTTACATCCTTTCAAGGTCAGTAAAATGAGGACCCAGATTTGTTGGGGGCAATAGGCTGACATTGTAAACCAGTCTGAGAATGCTTTAAAGCCCTACATGTTTTAGGACCTGGCTACCTGAGAGACCGCCTCCTGCCACTTTCCTCCCAACGACCAACAAGATCGCACAGGTTGGGCCTCCTCCGGGTGCCGTCAGCCGGACAATGCCAGCTGGCGACTCCCCGGGGGAGGGCCTTCTCTGTTGCTGCGCCAGCCCTGTGGAACGATCTACCTGCTGAGATACGGACCATTACCACTCTCCCGGCCTTCTGTAAAGCCATCAAGACTTGGCTGTTCCGGCAAGCCTGGGGCTGTTGATTGATATCCAGCCCGCTAAGATGGAATGGATGATGTGATATTTTAATATTATATTTTTATTTTTACATTTTAAATGTTTCTTTGTCTTGTTGTGAGCCGCCCAGAGTCCCAATGGGAGTGGGCGGCATGCAAATTTTATTAAACTTGGAAACTTTAAAGCATTATGAGCTGTGGTGGCATAGTGGTTAGAATGCAGTATTGCAGGCTGCTGACTGCTGACTGCCGGCTGCCTGCAATTTGGCAGTTTGAATCTCATCTGGCTCAAGGTTGACTCAGCCTTCCATCCTTCCGAGGTGGGTAAAATGAGGACCCAGCTTGCTGGATACAATATGCTGACTCTGTAAACCACTTAGAGAGGCCTGTAAAGCACTGTGAAGTGGTATATAAGTCTAAGTGCTATTGCTATGGGGAAGCGCATATACATCTAAGCGCTATTGCTATTGCTTTTACTTTTATTATTGTATCCCATCAGTCATTCAAACTCACACCCACACACTTTGTGGTATGGATTGACTGCACTTTGGAGCAATGGGACGGGCACCAAATCAATAAACATCTTCCAAGATTGCCAAATCTTATTTCAAAGTCCCAGGAGGACTCACCAATATCCCAGGTATTTGGGATCATGGATGGATGGGTGGAAAACTTTTTGAAATATCTGAAAGTGTCACAAGTATCTGCAAAGGTGAGGCTACATTTCCGTGAAAACTGGAGTCAGAGCATTGAACACTGAATTATTGCTATTCAAGAAAAAGGGAGACTATTAAACTCAAAGCATTTCTTCTTCTCCTATGACTGATAAGGTACATAGATTTTTCTTGACCTCTGAATCAAGAGTGAGCAGCTGTCTCCTGGACATTAAATAAGAATGTAAATTATTCACTTCTGAGATCAAAGGAGACAGATGTTTATAATCTGAAACTTCTTAAGCAGTTCAAGGTAGTGTTGAGAACATTACTAAACATCTATTAAGAGCCACGGTGGTGCAGTGGTGAGAGTGCAGTACTGCAGGCTACTTCTGCTGACTGTTGGCTGCCTGCAATCTGGCAGTTCGAATCTCACCAGGCTCAAGGTTGATTCAGCTTTCCATCCTTCCAAGGTGGATAAAATGAAGACTCAGATTGTTGGGGGCAATAGGCTGACTCTGTAAACTGCTTAGAGCTGTAAAGCATTGTAAAGCGGTATATAATAAGTCTGCTATTGCTATTAAGCCTATAAGAGACTCTGATATGCAGAAAGATAACAGAACCATGGGATAAATATGCTTGTGACATTAAGCTCAAACTATGCTTAGATAATGGATTCTAACTACATTTTTGTTTACCCAGAATCAACTAAGCATTGATATGGCCCGAACTTCATTACAATATTGTAGGGAGGGCGGAATGATAATTTTCAGAGCACAATGATAAAGACAACATTCCATTATAATGCTGATCCTATTTATTTGCAGTTTTTTTTAGTAGAGGAAACCAGTTGTAACCAGTATTCACAACGAAGAGAAAATGTCCTCAAATCAACAATAAGAAATATTGCTGGAGTCATTTTCGGAAGAAAGTAGCATTTCCCCTATGGTCAAACATTAGGAAGAAATTATGGAAGCCAGAAAGAGAAAGTGTTGCAGGGGGATGTGGATTTTATTCTTGACAAATGCGGTTAGTGAATCTATAAAAACAAAACAGGAGTGAAGGTGAAACATTGGCATAAATAGTGTATGCACAACCCAATTAATTTTTCAGACTTTTGCCTCCAACCTCCCCTTACCCACAATGACAATGAACCTAATAATCTACATCAGTGTCCCCCCCAAATGTTTGGGACCGGTTCTATGCAGGGCAATTTTTCCACACACATGAGGGTTCCTGAAGGATCGTTGTTGTGGCCCGCCAGCAACCAGCAGAGCTGGCAGCAGAGTCGGACAGTGAGGAGGTTGGGGAGGAACATGGGCCTGTCCTGGGGTCTGGGGAAGGCTCAGACGAGGCCTCTTCATTGGAGGCAGAGATGGGGCCAAGGCCGTCTGACAGTTCTCAGCTGCCTTCAAAGCTAGACAGCAGTGAGGCAGAGGAACAGCTGGAGCCTGTTCCCAGTGTAACCATGCACACAGCTGCCTTCAAAGCTAGACAGCAGTGAGGCAGAGGAACAGCTGGAGCCTGTTCCCAGTGTAACCATGCACACAGCTGCCTTCAGAGATAGACAGCAGTGAGGCAGAGGAACAGCTGGAGTCTGTTCCCAGTGTAACCATGCACACAGCTGCCTTCAGAGCTAGACAGCAGTGAGGCAGAGGAACAGCTGGAGCCTGTTCCCAGTGTAAGCATGCACAGGGCTGCCAGAAGAAAAGAACAGCTAAGAAATCAGGGTCGACTTGGGAGTAAAACCATAGGTGAATGGCCCCTCCCATAGGAAACAAAAGAGGAGTGAAAGGAGAGTGGGGTTTTGCAGGAAACAATCCATTCATTCATTTCAGGAGTGCGAAGATCTGTCCATGAATCTCATAGACTCTCTGCCAAGTCTTTCCTTGCACAGCCCTGCCTTTGGAAAATATTTACATGGCAGCTTTCCAAGACAAATAAGGTCTGTGGTCATAAATTCACCTTTGAAAAACTGTTTACCAGGCCATTGCTGAATGTGAATGGGAGGAATTCAAATTCATTTTAAAAAAAGGAGTTTCGTTGGGACCAGGAATCTGCTTCGTGCTTTGGGGGGAAGCCTAGGTCACAACAGACCATTGTTCGTTTACCGCCAGGGTGTTGAGCACCCCTGATCTATATATTTGAAAGCAAGTTGTTGTAAAATCCCAGGAGAAATATGCACACAGTACATCTCTATTAAAGCAAAGCCTATCTGTCATACTCACTGGCATACATCTTCGTGCTGAGATTCCTTGATTTATATTACCTGGAAGGAAAAAAAATCAGAAAACTAATTCAGTGCAAAATCAAGGGAGTGTTCCTTCTATAATGGGCGTTACTAGGAATGAGTACTGTGTAATTGCTACCATACAGAATGATGGGGATTAATTGTCATTGTATTCCAATATTTGCTGAATTGATTCATCTCTAAAATATCCTGCAGGGCAGCCTCTGAATGATTCCAAAAGAGGCAAGATATATAAATGAGGCAATGCACAGTTTATATGACTCTTCCATCCTCTGCAGTTGCAGCCATATCAACCCTACACGTATCCACTTCTGGAGAAACCAGTATGTGGGTATTGGCATTTAACTCCTTAAAAACAAAACATCTCTGTGTTATTTGGAAGATGTAGACTGGCAAAGCCATTCTGAGTAGTAATTCCTAAGGAAAACTGAGTGAGAATTTCAGAGCATGGGAATAGCAATAGCACTTAGACTTGTATACCGCTTCATAGTGCTTTACAGCCCTCTCTAAGCAGTTTACAGTGCCAGCTCATTGCCTCCAGCAATTTGGGTCCTCGCTTTACCAACCTGACATCAGAACACCTAATTGGACGGTGTGACCTGGTCGAAGGAGGGGAGGATATTAACTCATTTTTGAATTAGATGAAATCCACGGAAACTAGCTAGAGTTGGTTTTGCTTTATGGGTGCCGAAATGATGTACTCAATAAAGTTATGCTTAAAAGGGATCTGATCATCTCGTCTTGAGGGCTCAGTTGGATTCATCAGTCGGGGCCTCAACACGGACAGCTTATAAATAGGGATGTTCTTTGAAGGACTTCCTCCAAAAGTTGTTATTTTTTTTTTCCATGGAGTAATGGATAGGCCAAAGCAGTCTTTTTCAACCTTGATGATTTTTAAGAGGTGTGGACGTCAACTCCAAGCATTAGTTCTAGGGAAAACTGAGCCAGCTTCAGTTTTTGCTAACTTGATCCTACATGTAAGTAGGGGAAAATATTCTTGACTTTAAGGGCCAGCAAAACCTTCTTCGCTTGCCTGCAAAGGAATAAGCCTTCAAGAACTGGTATACTTTCATACTTACTTGACCGTTAGAGAGAGAGGTGTCTTGCTAGGGCTACTAGATGTTCCAGATGGAGCAGACAGAGTCAATAAAGATGTACCAGAGGGTTGAGTACTGGATGAAAGTAAGGTAGCAGGGCGTTGTGCAGTGGAAACAGAGGAAGGTTTTGGAAGGACAGCAGAGGAAAGTTGTGTTGAGGAAGTAGAGGGAGGTTTTTGAACGGCAGAAGAGGGTTGTTGTTGTGCTAAGGCAGAGGAAACTTGTGCCATGGAAGAAGGGGGTTGTTGTGGTAAGGAAGCAGAGGAAAGTTGTGCTATGGAAGAAGGGGGTTTTTGTGCTAAGGAACCAGAGGAAAGTTGTGCCATGGGAGAAGTGGGTTGTTGTGCTATGATAGGATTCAGTGGTTGTGTTAAGGGAACAGAGGAAGATTGTGGAAAGGGAGCAGAGGGTTGTTGTGCTAAGGCAGGGGGAATTTGTGCAACGGCAGTAGAGAGAGATTGTGCAGAGGGAACTGGAGCACCAGGAGAATATTGAGAACCATAAACAGGCCCAGGTTGTAGTTGGGGAGCAGGCCCAGGTTGTGCTATGGAAAGAGGGGATTGTTGTGGTAAGGGAACAGAGGAAGATTGTGGAAAGGGAGCAGAGGGTTGTTGTGCTAAGGCAGGGGGAATTTGTGCAACGGCAGTAGAGAGAGGTTGTGCAGAGGGAACTGGAGCACCAGGAGAATATTGAGAACCATAAACAGGCCCAGGTTGTAGTTGGGGAGCAGGCCCAGGTTGTGCTATGGGAAGAGTGGGTTGTTGTGTTAAGGTAGCAGAGGGAGATTGTGGAGAGGGACCATAGGTTTGTTGTGCTAAGGCAGGGGGAACTTGTGCAACGGCAGTAGAGAGAGGTTGTGCAGAGGCAACTGGAGCAGCAGGAGAATATTGAGGACCATAAACAGGCCCAGGTTGTACTTGGGCAGGAGGGTAAGGTTGTGCAGGGAAAGGTCCTTGGGGAGCTGAACCAGGTGAATTATAGGCGACAGAATTAGGTTGATTCCAAGGGTTAGGCGCGGACTGCAGAACAGAAAAAAAAATGGAAGAAAAAATGAAGATATAGTCACACAAACACCACCAACTACATTGAAGCTTGTGGACGCATCTCTTTCCAGTGGCTGTCCAGCAGAGATGAGTTACATGATTTTTCCTCTGTCCTAGGAATTGACTCATTCTGCCCTCCTACTGTGGTGGATCACAGTTCTCACCAACATTATTTCCTGGAGCTGCCTGGAACTTGCATTCCCTAACATTTAACTAGTACAACTGACTTCCACAGCGTATTCTAAGAGTTGGGACTATCCCCAAATGATCCCATCTGGATTTCCTGTAAATAGCCAACCATGAAGGGTAGCCTTAAAAGGGGACAGGCTTATCACAACGCTAATTCTGAAGGACTTCAATCCATTGCAGGGAGCTGAATACATAGAAAACATTGGAAAGTTTAGTCTTCTGCAAGAGTTTGGGTTTTGGGGCTGTCAAGGGAGACAGATCTGCATCTCCAACTCCTTTCCAGTAAGCAGATGCTTCCAGCCTCCCTGCTCTGGCAGAAAAAGCTCCTATAAGTGATTACCCATATTTTGGGAGTATAAGACTCACCTGAGTATAAGATGCACCAAGATTTTGAAGAGGCAATTTTTTTTTAAAAAAAATTGCACTCTGCAGACCTTCCAAAAATGGCCCGTTTTTCACAAAAACGGACCCATGTTGTTGTTTTTTTTAAAAAAAATGGCATGCAAGGCCTTTAGGAGGCTTATAGAGTGCTCCTGGGGGCTGAGAGGGGCAAAAGTGAGCAAAAAACAGTCATGTTTTCACTCATTTCTGCCCTCCCCAGCCCACAGGCACTCTGAAAGCCTCCTAAAGGCTATGCATGTCCATTTTGGTGAAGGGGGTGGGGTTTCTAGAGGCAAAAAAAACACAACAACAACTGTATTCAATGTATAAGATGCACCCAGATTTCCAGCCTTTTTTTTTTTAAGGGAAAAAAATTCTGAAAAATACGGTAGCTGTGCTTGGCTAAACAAGATTCGGGATCTAGTTTCCTATGGATGAGAAGGTGATAACGAAAATATTAGAATGTGTAGAAATGAACAGATTAACATTAGCAATTAAGAAAAAAAAGCAAACTGAATATTATATGATTTGGGAAGTATTTTACCAATGGTTGGTCAAAAAAAAAAGGAGTTTGGAAATGAAGATAGCTAAAAAATAAGTAGATAACACTTAAAGATTTAAATAAGCTGAAAACTGTTGGTATGTGTATGATGAGAATAATGATGTTTAATGTTGATATTATTACTAGAAAATATTAAGAAGAAAAATGGAGAGTTCCATAACACTTAAATGCTCAATATATTATAATATTAAACTTAGGGAAATAATGTTAATAGGAATGTGGAAGATGTAGCAAAAGAGGAATGATGTTGCACAGAGATTTTTGTACCCAGATGACACACTGCATAAGAAAGATGGAATGTTTATTTTTGTAACTAAAATTAATTAAAAAGATTCGGGATCTAGTATCTAGTATGATTGTTATTCTAGATCCTAACCATAGCTGTGGTCGGGTGAAGAAGTAAAAAAATATATATTGAAATTAGTAAATACAAGGAGATGGCAGATGGATACTCCAAATCACTGTTGTTCTCATGTCTAGGATTTCTAGAACAGCATTAGTCATTTTGGCAACTTTAAGATGTCTGGACCTCAGCTCCCAGAATTCTCCAGCCAACCTTGTGGCTACTGAATCCTAGGAGAAGCTGGGAGTTGAAGTCCATACAACTTAAAGTTGCCAAAGTTGAGAATTACTCTCCGAGAGCAACAACAATTTTACTCAGTTACCCAGCACATATCTGGTTGTACAAAACTCAGATAAAATATAGGTAAAGGTAAAAGTTCCCCTCACAAATGCATTCTAAGTTGTTCCCAACTCCAAGCAAATAGTTATTTTTTTCCCTTTCCAATGCATTCATAGATATACATTCTTATAATTGCTATTTAACATTTATTCATTCATCATTAATCTCTATGCTCATTTTTACATATATGTATAATACAGTTTGGATCACTTTCTTGCCATGCCATGCCTCCATCTTATTTTGCAACAACCGTACTCCTTCTATCTTCTCAACCACCCTTCTTGTTCCTGACTCTAGGGGGTGGTGCTCATCTTCATTTCAAAGCTGAAGAGCCAGCGCTGTCCAAAGACGTCCCCGTGGTCATGTGGCCAGCATGACTAAACACCAAAGGTGCACGGAACGCTGCCCCCTTCCCACCAAAGGTGGTCCCTATTTTTCTACTTGCATTTTTACATGCTTTCGAACTGCTAGGTTGGCAGAAGCTGGGACAAGTAACAGGAGCTCACTCCATTACGCTGCGCTAGGGATTTGAACTGCCAAACTGCCGACCTTGCTGATCAACAAACTCAGCGTCTTAGCCATTGAGCCACCACGTCCCAGGATAAAATATACTGGAGAGTTAATGCCATGAAACAGGGGGGTATTTTTACAGAGATGATGCCATCATGAATCCAGAGTTACCGGGTTTCCCTGCAAATAAGACCCTGAATTACATTTCTGCCACCAAAAAAGGCACCAGGTCTTATTTTCAGGGGGATGTCATCCATTGACTCACCTCACTTGCGCACATTGCCCCTGGCCTCCTTTTCGCTGTTAGAGACCTTCAGGAACTTCTTCCTCCAGCAAGGCCAGCAAGGCTTTCCCGAAGGCCTCTCTAGCCGATAACAGAACTCTGGATCGATCTGGAGCTCTGTTATTGGCAGCAGAGGCTGTCAAGAAAGGCTTATCAGCTGCAGAAGAAATTGGCCATGGTGTGCAAGGCTGGGCTGCAATTGTCTAAAGGTAAGTAGTAAGGCAGTTCCACCCACCTGCATCCCCACCCTAACTTAATGTTTACCTGGTCTTAATTAGGGCTTATTTTGAGTTAGGGCTTATATTGGGCACACAAGTAAAAATCAAGCTTCTGAGTAAGTCGTATTATTGGGGAGACATGGTATGTGGAATTGTAGCGAGATACAGACCAAGAAACAATTTTTTCTCTACAGATCGTCCTTAACTTACGACCAATAAGCAACAGCAAACATCCTGAAAGATACTTAGGGCCTGGAGTCAAAGCTCCGATGGCCACCACCTTCCCCGACCAACAGTCACATCCTTGCTCAGCAACAGTTTTGCCCAAAAACGGATGTTTATTTCAAGTTTCTGGCAAAAAGAAAAAAGGTCCATTGCAAACAACGGGTTCTCTTAAGGACCGTAGTGTTTGCAAAATGAACGTGGCATTTGCTTTATGACCGTTGCAAAAGGGGTCTTAAAATCAGGCACGGTTACATGACTGGCATGAATTGCAATTTTAATCGCAGGCTCAATTATGGTCGTACGTTAAGGGCGACCTGGGTAACCAGGATACATGTGTAACAGTTGGGTTAGGAGGGGAGGGGGAAACAACAACAATTCCCGGTTTTGCGTTTGTTCTCTAGGAACGTAAGAAAAGACATTTTTTTGATATTTGGGGCCAGCAGAAGCTTCTCCCATCTCCAGATGGGTAGGCCTTCAAGGGAACCTGCCATACTTCCATACTCACTGTGCCAAGATTGGGTGGGGCAGCAGACCCAGATGATTGAGCAGGGAAAGATGAAGTTTGTTGAGCAGTACCTGGAGCAGGGTTGTTTTGTGGAGGATAGGATTGTTGAGGGTAGCCTTGTTGAGGGTAGCCTTGTTGAGGGTAGCCTTGTTGAGGGTAGCCTTGTTGAGGGTAGCTTTGAGGACCATAGGATGATTGAGGGTAAACTTGAGGAGGGTAAACTTGTGGAGGAGGAGGAGGAGGAGGAGGAGGAGGAGGATAGTATGGTGGAGGAGGATGATCGTGGTGGTGATGTGAATGATGATTGTGGTGGTTACGTGGCTGTAGAATTAAACCATCAGAACAGAAAAAAACCAAAGCGGGTCAGTAATCTCAATTGTTTTCCAACAATCGCCATTAAAGAAAACCCATCAACCATACTAAAGCCCGTGGCTGTGTCTCCTCCCAATAGCTGTCCTGCAGAGACGGGTGACATGAGTTTCCCTCTGTCCTAGGACATCGTCTCTTTCTCCCCTCCTATTTTGATGGATGACAGTTCCCACCACTGTTACATCCTGGACCTGCCTGGAACTTGCATCCCAAACATTTACCAGGTACAACTGACATATTTTAAGAGCTGGGATTGTTCCCGGTTCTCAGCTAGGTTCCTGTCAGCAATAAACCACTAAGTAACTTTAAAGAGTGACGGATTTACTATGGTGCCAACCCAGATGGACCTGAATTAATTTCAGCGCAAGGAGCCTAGTACATAGAAAACGTTGGGAAATTAAATCCGCTGCAAGGGTTTGGATTTGGGGCAGTGGTGGATTTCTGCTGGTTGTATCTGGTTCCGGTGAACCAGTAGCAGTAGGATCCGCTCACCCACCCGGACATCATTACCTCCCATTTTTGACACTCCGCGCATGTGTGGAAGGACCCGCATATGTGCAGAGGTGGCGCGTGCGCTCACGTTTGTGAATCGATAGTGAAGATAAGTTGATTTCACCCCTTATTTGTGGGGCTGTTGAAAGAAACATATATGAACCTCCAGCCTCCCCCAACTATCTGCCAGCAAGCAGATACTTCCAACTTTTCACTGCATTATTATAAGTGATCAGCTGTACTTGGCTAAATGACACAACTCTGTGGTCCTAGTTCAGGGGTGTTAAACTCACATTGTCACGTCGTCATCATGTGACGTATTGGGACTTTTTCCCCCTTTGCTAAACCAGGGGGTGACTCATCCAGTCGGTGGGCTGTGAGTTTGACACCCCTGTTCTAGACCCTACAGAGCACTGTCATATGTGGTTCAGTGAAGAAGATAGGTTGGTGGAAATTACTAGATAAGAGAAGTGGGGAGCTGGATAATCCAAATAAATACGTAAAGGTAAAGGTTCCCCTCGCACATAGGTGCTAGTCGTTCCCAACTCTAGGGGGCGGTGCTCATCTCTGTTTCAAAGCCAAAGAGCCAGCATTGTCTGAAGACGTCTCTGTAATCATGTGTCCAGAATGACTAAATGCCAAAGGCAAATGGAATGCTGTTACCTTCCCACCAAAGGTGGTTCCTATTTTTTCTACTTGCATTTTTACATGCTTTCAAACTGTTAGGTTGGCAGAAGCTGGGACAAGTAACTGGAGCTAATTGCATTACACGGCGCTAAGGATTTGAATCGCTGAACTGCCGACCTTTCTGATCAACAAGCTCAGCATCTTAGCCACTGAGCCGTCACATCCCATAACCCAAATAACTACAACTTTCATATCTAGGATCTGTCTAAAGAAATAAAAACTGCCTCCCGTTATCTCATGCATCTGTGCTCCTAGTGTAGTAGTTAAGGTGTTGGAGTAGAACCAAAGAGAAACCCTGGACCAAGTCTACTTTAAGCATGGTAATTCACCCCCTACACAGCCCTCTAATATCCCCTGCTATTTACTCCTCCTGCCAGTCTCTCCTCATAATTCAGCTACACGGCACAGGCAATTCCCATCAGCAAACAATCTACCAGATAATATAATATTGTTGTCTACGTTGGTGAAGTCAATGGGATTGCAGATGTTTTGAAGGAAAGACAATGTGGTCTCTTGTTGCAATGCGGGTTCATCGTGGATCTGTCTATGTGATCTACGCCTGCTATTTCTCATGATTTCTGTGCTCCCTTTCTCTAAGCAGATGGTTTCCCATTCTTGTTTTAGTTTTCCAATCCTTTTCTTCTCGTGTTTATAACACAGTTCCTTGTGCAGGGCATGCCACGGTGGATGTCTAGGGAGATTCTCAGTCATCTATGCTTTTTCTTCATCAGGCCACTTTTATTTGGATATGTCACCCAGGAGGTCAATCTTGGAGAATTGGTCTAGGGCAGAGGTGTCAAACTAGATTTCTCTCAGGGCAGATCAGGAGTGTAGTCCTCCACAGGCCAGCCAAGGGACGGAGAGGGAGGAGACAGGGTGGACACCTCCTACAGCACTCTGCTGACTAAAATGGGGTGCATGGGCCTTACACGGTTCCCCTGTGCCCCGTTTGGTTGGCAGAGAGCTGCAGGAAGCCATCCAGGGCGAAAATAGGATGAGGGGGAGCCCCCTCATGCAGCTCCCAGACCCCATTTTGGCCAGCCAGCAGAAGGCTGTAGGAGGCCTTCCAGGATGAAAATGGGGCACAGGGGCCATGCGCCAGAGGCACCATGAGCCAGTTGTTTGCTCAGCCCCACGGACCAGATTTAAGCACCTCACGGGCCGCATCTAGCCCGCGGGCCTTGAGTTTGACACCCCTGGTCTAGAGGAACCAAGCTCAAGCCTCCTTTTTTTTTAATCTACTGCTTGGCATGTTGTAACGTCCCCACCATCTTTTTGAACATGGTTACATAGCAATAAAAGGGGAAAGGGAAGTTGCAATAGCATCACACAGGGACGTAAGAACTGTCCAAGAAAGTTTGTGGGTTTAGCTTCTTCTACTCCTTTAAACTGTTTCTTTCATAATGGGATACATTTGAGATTCCAGAACAATTTTCAGAGCAAGGAGGAAAACATCTAAAGCTGGTAAAGGAAAGGTATCCTACTCACTCTTTGTCTCCCGCAAGGACGGACTGGACGATATTCATGGCCATTGTCATACTAAAGCAATGAAAAGAACAAGGAAAAAAAAACAGAGAGAAGATCAGTATACATTCCCTACACATAAAAAAATAAAAATTTTCTCCTAGGTATAATACCGGAGGGGTTTAAGAAAGATAAACTTTATCTAATTATACATGTACTAACGGTGGCGCGCATAACTTACATAAGCAGAGGCTTGGACTAGAAGGTCCCTTCCATCTCTGTTATTTTGGTGAAACTGTTACTCTGAAACAGTGGTGGGATTCAGCCAGTTTGCACCTATTCGGGAGAACCGGTTGGTAACTTTCTAAGTAGTTCGGAGAACCGGTTGTTGGAAGAAATCTTATTTTGTTTTTTCCCACTTTACAGGGCTAATCCTGTAAGGAAGGCAGGAAGGAAACATTCTGGTGTTGGTTCTAGCCTAATCTTTACTGTCCTGCTTACAGAAACTGCCTCTCCAAATTAGGCCTCCTCCAAATTCCATCCGCCGGCCAATGCCGACTGGCGACTACCCGGAGGAGAGCCTTCTCTGTGGCTGCTCCGACTTTCTGGAACGAACTCCCCGTGGAGATTCGAACCCTCACCACCCTCCAGGCCTTAAAACCTGGCTATTCCGACAGGCCTGGGGCTAAAGAGCTTCTGCCCCCTCCTTCTCGAATGGTATGGTTGTTGTGTGTTTTAAATTGTGTATTGTTTGTTTGTCTTTTATCCCCTGTTTGTACCTCCTTTCCCTTGACTGAGTTGTGAGCCGCCCTGAGTCCCCTTCGGGGAAAAGGGCGGCATATAAATGAAATAAATCCTAATCCTAATCCTCCCCGGTTCACCCTTATTCCATTGTAACAGCTAAGGCGAAGCGCCCATTGACCTGAGTGACCTTGAGTTGGCCATGCCCACCCAGTCACATGACCACCAAGCCCCACCTATCCAGATGGTCATTAGGGCAGACAACTGGTTGTTAAATTATTTGAACCCCACTACTGCTCTGAAAGCTTCTCTGACAGCTGGGCATATTTTTGATACCTTGGCATGGTCTTCCCATATCTATAATTCCTTCTCTGTTCCAATGAAGTTATGTGTCCCTTCATTGCCCCCATGGATACATTCTCTGTCTCTGTCTCTCTGTCTCTCTGTCTCTGCCTCTCCCTCCCTTCCTCCCTTTCTCTCTCTCTCTCTTTCACTCTCCCTCCTACCTTCCTTCTCTCTCCCTCTCCCTCTCCCTCTCCCTCTCCCTCTCCCTCTCCCTCTCCCTCTCCCTCTCCCTCTCTCTCTCTCTCTCTCTCTCTCTCTCTCTCTCTCTCTCTCTCTCTCCCCACACACACACACAAACACACACACACACTCTTACAGAGTGATCATATTGCCCCCAATATCCTCATTTTACCCACCTCGGAAGGATCAAGAACCTGAAAGGGATTTATTTGTTCTGGGTATCTTTTTTCCCTGAAAAGAAGACCTCCTTGCATAATAAGCCTAATCGAGCTTTTGCACTAAAATAAGCCCTCCCCAGAAAATATTGCAACACAGCTGCAGCCATCAGGTGACCACGCTCACCACCTTCTGCACCTCAAAAATAATAAGACCTCCCCGAAAATAAGGCCAAGTGCTTATTTCGGGGTGGGGTGGGGTCAAAAGAAAATAAGACCCTGTCTTATTTTTGGGAAAACACAGTATTTTGATATACAGGAGTATCTTTCCCCCATCCCCTAAGTTGTTCTTCTTAAAATTCAGGGTTCTACTCACATGGGCATCTATGCTGAGCACAGAAATCAACAAAGCAACACCGGCGAAGGACAGCTTCATTTTTCTCAACTTGAGGTTTCCTTCCCAAGATGCGAAAGTCGGTATGAACGGGTGGGTTAAGGATGGATCTTTATTGATGTGTCCTCCCAAGCCAGACTGCCCAAAAAGAAAGGAGCAATTGATGCCGTCTTCAAATTATCTTATCAATTGAGAAAGGTCAGAAGGATTAATTCCTCAAAAGAAAGGATCTAGTGCCAAGTTAAACTTGAGTGTTTTTCTTATACATAAATTTTTCATTTATTTATTTATGACAGCCAGGTGGCCAGAATCAATGAAATGGACAATGGGACCATTGGATACCTCTTTCTATGTAACAGAAAAACAACTGAGGATAACAGTTCAAAAGACAAATAAGAATTTGTATAATGTAAAAAAAGGTGACTCGGTGGCTAAGATGCTGAGCTTGTCGATCAGAAGGTCAGCAGTTTAGTGGTTCGAATCCCTAGCACCGGGTAATGGAGTGAGCTCCTGTTACTTGTCCAAGCTTCTGCCAACCTAGCAGTTCAAAAGCATGTAAAAAGGCAAGTAGAAAAATAGGCACCACCTTTGTTGGGAAGGGAACAGCGTTCCATGCGCCTTTGGTGTTTAGTCATGCCGGCCACATGACCACGGGGACATCTTCGGACAGCGGTGGCTCTTTGGCTTTGAAACAGAGATGAGCACCGCCCCCTAGAGTCGGGGACAAGAAGGGAGATTGGGAAGATAGAAGGAGTACGGTTGTTGTAAAATGGCAAGAACATGGCAAGAAAGTGATCCAAACTGAATTATACATATATGTAAAAATGAGTATAGAGATTAATGATGAATAAATAAATGTTAAATAGCAATTATAAGAATGTATATCTATTAATGCATTGGAAAGGGGAAAAAATAACTATTTGCATGGAGTTGGGAACAACTTAGAATGCATGTGTGAGGGGAACCTTGACCTTTACCTATATTTTATCTGAGTTTTGTACAACCAGTTATGGGCTGGGTAACTGAGTAAAATTGTTGTTGTTCTCGGAGAGTAATTCTCAACTTTGGCAACTTTAAATTGTATGGACTTCAACTCCCAGCTTCTCCTAGGATTCAGTAGCCATGAGGTTGGCTGGAGAATTCTGGGAGCTGAGGTCCAGACATCTTAAAGTTGCCAAAATGACTAATGCTGTTCTAGAAATCCTAGACATGAGAACAACAGTGATTTGGATTATCCACCTCCCATCTCCTTGTATTCACTAATTTCAATATATATATTTTTTTACTTCTTCACCCGACCACAGCTATGGTTAGGATCTAGAATAACAATCAAACTAGATACTAGATCCCGAATCTTTTTAATTAATTTTAATTACAAAAATAAACATTCCATCTTTCTTATGCAGTGTGTCATCTGGGTACAAAGATGTCTGTGCAACATCATTCCTCTTTTGCTACATCTTCCACATTCCTATTAACATTATTTCCCTAAGTTTAATATTATAATATATTGAGCATTTAAGTGTTATGGAACTCTCCATTTTTCTTCTTAATATTTTCTAGTAATAATATCAACATTAAACATCATTATTCTCATCATACACATACCAACTTTTTTCATCTTATTTATATCTCTAAGTATATTATCTACTTCTTTTTAGCTATCTTCATTTCCAAAGTCCTTTTTTGTTTGTCCAACCATTGGTAAAACACTTCCCAAATCATATAATATTCAGTTTGCTTTTTCTTCTTAATTGCTATTTTTCAGAGTCCCCCCCCCACACACAAAAAAAGAGGCTGAAAATCTGGGTGCATCTTATACACTGAATACAGCTTTTTTTGCCTCTAGAAACCCCACCCCCTTCACCAAAATGGAGGCTTTCAGAGTGCTCCTGGGTGCTGGGGAGGGCAGAAATGAGTGAATACTGGGCCATTTTTTGCTCAATTTTGCCCCCTCTCAGCCCCCAGGAGCACTCTATAAGTCTCCTAAAGGCCTTGCATGCCATTTTTTTTTAAAAAAAACACATGGACCTGTTTTTGTGAAAAACGGGCCGTTTTTGGAAGGTCTGCAGAGTGCAATTTTTTTTTAAAAAAAAATGCCTCTTCAAAATCTTGGTGCGTCTTATACTCAGGTGTGTCTTATACCCCCCAAAATATGGGTAATCGCTTATAGGAGCTTTTTCTGCCAGAGCAGGGAGGCTGGAAGCATCTGCTTGCTGGAAAGAAGTTGGGGAAGGCTGGAGATGCAGATCTGTCTCCCTTGACAGCCCCAAAACCCAAACTCTAAACTTTCCAATGTTTTCTATGTATTCAGCTCCCTGCAATGGATTGAAGTCCCTCAGAATTAGCGTTGTGATAAGCCTGTCCCTTTTTAAGGATACACTTCATGGTTAGCTATTTACAGGAATCCAGATGGGATCATTTGGGGATAGTCCCAACTCTTAGAATACACTGTGGAAGTCAGTTGTACTAGTTAAATGTTAGGGAATGCAAGTTCCAGGCAGCTCCAGGAAATAATGTTGGTGAGAACTGTGATCCACCAAAGTAGGAGGGCAGAATGAGTCAATTCCTAGGACAGAGGAAAAATCATGTAACTCATCTCTGCTGGACAGCCACTGGAAAGAGATGCGCCCACAGGCTTCAATGTAGTTGGTGGTGTTTGTGTGACTATATCTTCAATTTTTCTTCCTTGTTTTTTTTCTGTTCTGCAGTCTGTGCCTAATAATTGGAATCGACCTAATTCTGTCGCCTATAGCTCACTTGGTTCAGTTCCCCAAGGATCTTTACCTGCACAACCTTACCCTGCTGTCCAAGTACAAGCTGGGCCTGTTTATAGTCCTCAATATTCTTCTGGTGCTCCATTTCCCTCTCCACGACCTCTCTCTGCTCCCTTAGCACAAGTTTCCTCTATCCCATTAGCACAACCACCTTCTGCTCCCTTAGCACAGGTTTCCTCTGCTCCCTTAGCACAAGTTTCCTCTACTCCCTTAGCACAACCACCTTCTGCTCCTTTAGCACAGGTTTCCTCTGCTCCCTTAGCACAACCACCTTCTGCTCCCTTAGCACAAGTTTCCTCTACTCCCTTAGCACAACCCCCTCTGCTCCCTTAGCACAAGTTTCCTCTGCTCCCTTAGCACAACCACCTTCTGCTCCCTTAGCACAGGTTTCCTCTGCTCCCTTAGCACAAGCTTCCTCTACTCCCTTAGCACAACCACCTTCTGCTCCCTTAGCACAGGTTTCCTCTGCTCCCTTAGCACAACCACCTTCTGCTCCCTTAGCACAGGTTTCCTCTGCTCCCTTAGCACAACCACCTTCTGCTCCTTTAGCACAGGTTTCCTCTGCTCCCTTAGCACAACCACTCTCTCCTCCCTTAGCACAACCACTCTCTGCTCCCTTAGCACAAGTTTCCTCTACTCCCTTGGCACAATCACCCTCTCCTCTCTTAGCACAACCACTCTCTCCTCCCTTAACACAATCTCCCTCTGCTCTCTTAGTACAACCACTCTGCTCCCTTAGCACAAGTTTCTTCTACTCCCTTAGCACAACCACTCTCTGCTCCCTTAGCACAACCACTCTCTCCTCCCTTAGCACAACCACCCTCTGCTCCCTTAGCACAGGTTTCCTCTGCTCCCTTAGCACAACCACCTTCTGCTCCCTTAGCACAGGTTTCCTCTGCTCCCTTAGCACAACCACCTTCTGCTCCCTTAGCACAGGTTTCCTCTGCTCCCTTAGCACAACCACCTTCTGCTCCCTTAGCACAAGTTTCCTCTGCTCCCTTAGCACAACCACTCTCTCCTCCCTTAGCACAACCACTCTCTGCTCCCTTAGCACAAGTTTCCTCTACTCCCTTGGCACAATCACCCTCTCCTCTCTTAGCACAACCACTCTCTCCTCCCTTAACACAATCTCCCTCTGCTCTCTTAGTACAACCACTCTGCTCCCTTAGCACAAGTTTCTTCTACTCCCTTAGCACAACCACTCTCTGCTCCCTTAGCACAACCACTCTCTCCTCCCTTAGCACAACCACCCTCTGCTCCCTTAGCACAAGTTTCCTCTTCTCCCTTAGCACAACCACCTTCTGCTCCCTTAGCACAGGTTTCCTCTGCTCCCTTAGCACAACCACCTTCTGCTCCCTTAGCACAGGTTTCCTCTGCTCCCTTAGCACAACCACCTTCTGCTCCCTTAGCACAAGTTTCCTCTGCTCCCTTAGCACAACCACTCTCTCCTCCCTTAGCACAACCACTCTCTGCTCCCTTAGCACAAGTTTCCTCTACTCCCTTGGCACAATCACCCTCTCCTCTCTTAGCACAACCACTCTCTCCTCCCTTAACACAATCTCCCTCTGCTCTCTTAGTACAACCACTCTGCTCCCTTAGCACAAGTTTCTTCTACTCCCTTAGCACAACCACTCTCTGCTCCCTTAGCACAACCACTCTCTCCTCCCTTAGCACAACCACCCTCTGCTCCCTTAGCACAAGTTTCCTCTTCTCCCTTAGCACAACCACCCTCTGCTCCCTTAGCACAACCACCCTCTGCTCCCTTAGCACAACCACTCTCTCCTCCTTTAACACAATCTCCCTCTGCTCCCTTAGCACAACCACTCTCTGCTCCCTTAGCACAAGTTTCCTCTGCTCTCCTTCCACAATCTTCTTCTGGTTCCTTTGCACAACGCCCTGCTACCTTACTTTCATCCAGTACTCAACCCTCAGGTACATCTGGATTGACTCTGTCTGCTGCATCTGGAACATCTACTAGCCCTAGCAAAACAACTTTCCCTCTAAAGGTCAAGAAAGTATGAAAGTATACCAGTTCTTGAAAGCTTATTCCTTTGCAGGCAAGAGAAGAAGGTTTTGCTGGCCCTTAAAGTCAAGAATATTTTCTTACATGTAGGATCAAGTTAGCAAAAACTGAAGCTGGCTCAGTTTTCCCTAAAACTAATGCTTGGCGTTGACCTCCACACTTCTTAAAAATCATCAAGGTTGAAAAACACGGCTTTGGCCTATCCATTACTCCATGCAGGAAAATAGCAACTTTTGAAGGAAGTCCTTCAAAGAACATCCCTATTTGTAAGCTGTCCGTGTCGAGGCCCCGACTGATGAATCCAACCAAGCCCTCAAGACGAGATGATCAGATCCCTTTTAAACATAACTTTATTGAGTAGATCATTTCGGCACCCATGAAGCAAAACCAACTCTAGCTAGTTTCTGTGGCTTTCATCTAATTCAAAAATGAGTTATTTCCTCATATAGAAAAATAGGAACCACCTTTGGTGGGAAGGTAACAGCGTTCCGTGCGCCTTCGTTTTAGTCATGACTTTAGCCACATGACTACGGAGTTGAGCACTGCCCCCTACAGTCGGGAATGACTAGCACATATGTGCAACGGTGACCTTTACCTTATAATGTAATAAAGTACAGAGTTATGATGACTAATGAATAGTGTGGGAAGCGACCCAGCCCTTCCTAGAAAAATGAAATATTTAGAGGAATTTTTAAAAAGGCGGAATATTATATTTCCCTAAATGAGAAATGGAAAAATGGGGGTAGGGGTGGTTAGAGGCAGGAAGCAGTCTTTCTTAATAGCTCCCAGCAGATATTGGGTGCCCATTAAGAAAGATTGAGCCAGCCTATTCAGAAACCAATCCGTCTCCCTGCCCTCAAGCAGAAACTGAGAAGGCCACCTTTCAGAAATACATCTTTGGTAATCCACTCAAGACAGGATATTTTGAAACAAAGGCAGAATGGTAGGATTAGAAGCAGCCCAGAGCAGCCCAAAGCCCCCTCATTGTACCTATCAGCTTCTGCTTTGCTATTGCTTCAGCTGCCATGAAACGGGGAGGGAGGGCATGGTATTTGGGAGGGGTTACTCATTGTGCTGGTGGAAGTTTCTGGAGTCTACCGATTGATTGGACTACGCATGCGTGGGTGTTTCCCGCCAGCTCTAACGGCACCGACATTCCATCTTCGTAATGCCTTTTGAAGTTATCTTGCACCTGACATTTGGAAGACTTATGATTGGACTGGGTCTATGATGCCAAGGGGTGGGGAATGGGCTATTCTATATATCAACTGTTTTCGCGCCTAATTAACCAGACTTCGCTATGCATTGCCTTTAACCATTTTTAATTAGTAAAAGTACATTTGATTTCTACGCATGGAGTCTCATGGTCATTCTTTCCTAATTAACTAATGGAGAGGAGCTGACAGTACCACTCCTAGAACAGTCCCAACTTCACCTGGGAGATCAGAGAAACAATAAGCCAGAGGCTGCCCAGATTAGCCCAGACAAGGACCTAGGATTTGCATTTCCTCTCTTGCCCATAGAGCCAGCTATGACCCCTACTTGACCCCATAGGAATCTGAGACCAGCCAATAGAATATTAAAGGGCATATTCTTGCACAGGAAGAGGAAGCTCAAATGCAAAGCCCAAAAGCAGGTATAAAAACCCACCCAACTCTCAACTTCATTTTGTCCAGCTGCCCAGAATCGCAAGGGGTTTGGTGGTCCTGCTTCATCAATAAACCATCTTTCCAAACAGCCTCCATGTTTCCAGTATCTTTCTCCTGGCTTGGAACTCAACCACATGGATATTTCTCCCAGCAATCAATAAATATCCGAATGTTGTAAATGGTGTGTTGTATTGTACAATTGGTGAAGCAGAGGCTGGAGCTTGAGAACCAGAAGTAGACAACCAACTCCAAGGCCAGCACCTCATCCCAACCAGTGCGGGACCTCTTGGAGGCAGGCAAAGGTTGAACGGCACTTTACAAATTTTTCAGACTTTTATTATTTTTTAAGGACTGGGCATGGAAGACATCATTTGGTGGCCACATCAAGCCAAGGAGAATGAGGTTAACCCAGGGCAACAGGCTATTTTGGGGTAAGTGTATGGCACAGTAGAGCATTGTGTATGGTTATCTCCCATCCAGTTGTCCAGTTCTTGGAAAACATTGACAGAAAGGTGGATTATTTCTTATTATCAAGAGATGTTGCGCAGAAGAAATCAAAGTCTATTTTCCTTTGATTTCTTCATGTGCTTCGTTTTCTTCTCTTTTTGTTTTGAAAAAGTTTTTTTTATTTTTGTACAAGCACATCGTGTTAACAGGGTGGAACCAAAGTTTTAGTACAAATAAAACAATACCCTTCTTATTCAACACAATTAACAATCCTATAGACTTTTAGTAGTAATGTACATATTTTATTGCGTGGCACGACATAACCGCGAACGTCAAAAGCGTGCCGACAACACCGCGGCGCTAAAACCGCGATGTCAAAAGCGCGCCAACAACAGCGCGCCAACAACAGCGCGCCAACAACAGCGCGCCGACAGAAGCGCGATTTAACTTAAGGTAAGGTTTAGGGTTAGGTTTAGGGTTAGGTTTAGGGTAGGTTTAGGGTAGGTTTAGCGTTAGGTTTAGGGTTAGGTTTAGGGTTATTTTTAGGGTTAGGGTTAGGGTTAGGGTTATGTTACAGCGCGCTTCTGTCGGCGCGCTGTTGTCGGCGTGCTGTTGTCGCGCGGTTTTGACGGTGCGGTTTTGTCACCGCGCTTTAGTCACACGCGCTTTAGTCTACCGCGGTTTTGTGGTGGAACCATTTTATTGAATTATAATCTTTTCTTAATTATTCAATATTTCCATATATATATATTTTTGCCAATCTCCATATTCTTGATATCACTCTTTTTACTACAGATAGAATACCAATAATTGTATTTGTCATGTTTAACAAACTTATATAATTCTAATAGTAATACACTGATTTATATTGGATTATAATCTTCCTTTGTTCCCCTTTCTAATTTTTAATTATTCCACTGTTATATTTTAAAAATATACCCTTTCTAATCCCATTTTAAAATGAATAAAACAATGTTCATCTTAGTTATATTTGACAAGTTATATAAATCTAATAATAGTAATAATACACATTTTAATTTTTATCATTATTATCTTATTCAATAATTCAATGTTGTTTTCTTGCCAATCAAATTCTGCATATCATTAATTTTACTACAAATAAAATGTTGATAGTCATATTTGTTACATTTTAACAAACATATATGGTTATACTAATAATATACATATTTATATTAAATTATACTCTTCAATCTTTTGCTTATTCAATATTTCTATATGTTAGTTTTAAAGCCATCACCATTTTATTCAAACATATTCAAAATTGTCATCATTAAAAGCCTAGGTTCCCTTCTTATTGTTAATTCACCTGGAAAAAAAATATTACATTAACATGTGCTTCATTTTTCTGATGGTGAACCTGACTTTTAAAAGAAAATAGATGATTTCATGCTCTAATTTATCTGATGACAAACCAAGCAGAGAATTTTTCAAAGGCCATTTGTGATTTCAAACCAGGTGTTCTCCCACCTTTCGATTATCTTAATACCTTTTAATTATTTTTCTTTTGCATAGGCAAGGGGTTGGGAAGCTCTTTAGCCAAGTTTTAAAGGTCTCTCCCATATCTGGCCAGCAATATAATAACAGAAGATAATAATCTAAATGGCAAAATAAACCAGAGATAAAAAGGAACAATCAACTTTTAGTGACAACATGAACCAAGGCATTCCAGGCAAGATAACTTAATAAAATGGACAAAACTCTCCATTACAGATTGGGACAGGCAAACTGGATTAGAAAAAGGGGATAGTGTTATAAACAAGGGAGTTTCCACTGAAAATGCTTGTTGTAACGGTGGTGATACAAGTATCCAGAGAAAAACCAACAATGAAAGAAAATTAACAAATTAGAAACAAATACAGGTATAAAAATATACCCATATTTTTCGGAGTATAAGACGCACCAAGGTCTTGAAGAGGTAATTTTTTTAAAAAAAGTAAGTAGATAGATAGAGGGATAGAGAGAGAAAGAAAGAGAGAGAAATACAGTGGGTAGGTAGGGAGAGAGAGTAATTAGGTAAGTAGGTAGATAGGTAGGTAGGTAGGTAGGTAGATAAAGGGATAGAGAGAGAAATATATATATAGAGAAATAGAGAAATACAGTAGGTAGGTAGGGAGATACAGAAAGGGTATAGGTAGATAGGTAGAGGAATAGAGAGGGAGAAATAGAAAGAGAGAACTACAGTAGATAGGTAGGGAGAAGGAGAGAGAGAAATACAGTAGATAGGTAGGGAGAGAGAGTAGGTAGGTAGGTAGATAGAAGGAGAAAGAGAGAGAGAGAGAAATACAGTAGGTAGGTAGGTAGGTAGGTAGGTAGGTAGGTAGGTAGGTAGGTAGGTAGGTAGGTAGAGAGAGAGAGAGAGAGGGGGGGGGGGTAGGTAGGTAGGTAGATGTTTCCAGGTATATTTATCCATGTGCTGGAGAAGGAAATCACTGACAATCTGCAGCACCTAAGACTTTGTTTCTGCTGGCACAGCACTTGATCAATCTAATTCTCATCAATCACTCTAACTTAAGAGCTTTCCCAAAGCAAAAAAATAATAATTCTTTTTTGCACTCTGTGAACCTCCCAAAAACGGCCTGTTTCTCACAAAAACAGGCCGGTTTCTTTAAAAAAAAGAAAAAAAAGACATGAATTCCCTTGGGGGGCAGCTTGCAGAGTGCTCCTGGGGGTGTGGGGCCAAAAACGAGCAAAAAACAGCCCATTTTTCATGAAAACAGGCTCCTTTTTTTTGTAAAAAACATTGCATGCATAGCCTTATGGATGCTTATACAATGCTGCTAGGGGCTGGGGGGCAAAAATGGCCCATTTTTTGCTAATTTCTTCCCTCCCCAGCCCCCAGGAGCGGTCTACCTATGCATGGCCATTTTGGTGAAGGGGTGGGGCTTTGGGAGGCAAAAAAATGCTATATTCGGTGTATAAGACGCACCCTGATTTTCAGCCTCCTTTTTGTGGAAAAAAGGTTCATCTTATACTCTGAAAAATATGGTACATAAGACTGTATTTTGTAAGCAATAGTATTATTGGACTGTACCCCAAAATAGATTAAAATGAATAGAGTGATAAAGGTATAGAGTGTTATGGCACAACTATGGAAATAATGGACAGAACTATGTTGTACAATATCTAAGGTGACCAGATGTCCTGCTTTTGGCGGGACAATCCCGCTTTTGAACAATTTGTCCCACGTCCCGCGGCGTTGTTAAAAAGTCCCAATTTTGGCTTCATGTTGAAAGCGCAGTGGATTTGTTTAAGAAATCCTAACTGGGGCAAGACAAAAGACACTCTGTCTAACCTCTCTCTATATCTCAGTACTTTCATTGAAGATATTAAAATGTTAAAGCAAGAAAACAGACCCCCCCTCTGACCCCTCCCTCTTTCTCCCCCCTCCCCCACAGAGCCCCTGGAACATCATGATCAAGTACCGGTTGGTGTAGCGGCGCGCGTGGTGGTCCCAGATGATGACCAGGTGAGCCCCCTCCCCCCACAAGGGGAAGATGACCAGACCATAAAGACCAAATTGTTAATCAAGAACCACCACCACCACCTCCCCGGTCAATGGTGTCCTACTTTACCAATGTCAAAATCTGGTCACTTTAACAATATCATGTATTTAAAAAGAGATTATACTATGTGATTAAGAGAATAACGGTTACAATTAGGCCGTATAACACCATGTATATATTCAAAAAGGACTTGATGCAACCAGTATAACGGTGTTGCAAAACTGAAATTGTGATGCAGAATAAATGGAAAATGTACAATAAAAACATTTATTTTTTAAAAAAGTATTCAGAAGGCAAGAATTCTATCCTCATGTTGTGGTCATGTTATTGTCACTTTATCTCCGGGGTTTTTTCCAACCCTAGCAACTTTTAAGATTTGTGGAGTTCAAGTCCCAGAATTCCTCACCCTGGCTGGCTTGCTGGTTGGGGAATTCTGGGAATGGAAGCCCACAAATATGAAAAGTTTCCAAGGTTGGCCACCTCTGCTTTTACCCCAAAGGAATCAGAATGCATCAGTCAGAACTTTTCAGAACTCCAGAATCTATTCAATCTTCTCCCCCCCCCCCCCCCGCCGCCCAAGAGATTTTCACATAATCTCCCGTTGTGTTGCATGGATTCCACATGGACAGCTAAATAAATGACTATTTTAAAAAAAATGGATGCAATTTAAAGGAAAATTAGACGGCTCTCAGAAGGAGAAACTTGCCTGATTTTACAGCAATTAGTGCAGGATTTTAGAACCAGGTCGATTTTAAGGTGATTTCCTTGCAGGAAACGGTAATATATGGAGCCGAGGTGGTGCAGTGGTTAGAGTGCAGCACTGCAGGCTACTTCAGCTGACTGCAGTTCAGCAGTTCGGCTGTTCAAATCTCACCAGCTCAGGGTTGACTCAGCCTTCCATCCTTCCGAGGTGGGTAAAATGAGGACCCGGATTGTTGGGGGCAATATGCTGACTCTGTAAACCGCTTAGAGAAGGCTGAAAGCCCTATGAAGCGGTATATAAGTCTAACTGCTATTGCTATATAGTACAATAAGGGGTGGGATTAAAAAAATTTTAGCAACCAGTTCACTGCCTGGTTGTTGGGTGGGTGTGGCCATGGTGGGCGTGGCCTACTCAGCATCCTGCACCAAAGTGTGGGGGGAATTTTTTTCTCTCCCCAGGGTCTGGAGGTTTAACTCGAGCCTCCAGGAGGGTGAAAATGGCCTCCTTTGGGCTTCGGAAGTTGAAATGGGCCAGTTTTCAGACTTCCGGAGCTTCTGGGAGGCCCGCTTTTTGCCATCCCCAGGCTCTAGAGGCTGTCTTTGAGCCTCTGAGGGCGAAAATGGCTTCCCCAGGCTCCGGAAGCCAGAAAAGGGCCCAGTTCTGGACTTGTGGAACTTCCAGGATGCCCGTTTTTCGCCCTCCCACAGGCTCCGCGCGGGTCCTGCACTTACCTGGCATCCAAAACAGGCTGCATGGGAGGGGTGGGGTGGGTGGGGCCAGTTTCAATTACCAGTTCGGGGAACCAGATGTAAAATTAGCATCCAGTTTGCCCGAACTGGTCCAAACTTTCTGAATCCTACCCCTGAGTACGATGTTATCAGCCTTTACGTTAGTAAGGAAACCAGCGTCAGAAGAAAGTGGGTTTATAGCAATAGCAATATAGCAATAGCAGTAGACTTATATACCGCTTCATAGGCCTTTCAGGCCTCTCTAAGCGGTTTACAGAGAGTCAGCATATTGCCCCCAACAATCTGGGTCCTCATTTTACCCACCTCGGAAGGATGGAAGGCTGAGTCAACCCTGAGCCAGTGAGATTTGAACCGCTGACTTGCTGATCTAGCAGTAGCCTGCAGTGCTGCATTTAACCACTGCGCCACCTTGGCTCTTGAAGCATGGAGCATATTTTATTTATAATTATTAACTGAAGGATCTGTCTCTTTTGCTCAAAGTATTGTAAACAGTTCATCCACAGAATTCACTTTGAATTTGGGAAAGGCGAACTGTTGGGTTTTGCTGCCACCTAGTGGATAAAGCAAAAAAGACTGCACAAAACACTCAAAACATTTTACAAGTTGAGTTCCCGCCACCACAATTGTTAAAGACACCAGTAATTATTGTTGAGATCTTTAAGTTGATGTCAAAGAAATTTGATGGCTGGGACGGCTCTCCCCTTTAATTTCTAGCTCAGCTTTTCCCACCCTTTCTTCCAGATTCGCAGATTTCAGGCTTGGAAAATCTTCTGCAACGGCCATGCTGGTGGAAGAATTCTGGGAAATTGGCACATCTGGAAAGCACTCAGGTTGGGCGAAGTTGCTGTGCAGGAAGTCCTTGGCTTACGACAGTTTATTAAGTGACCTATAGGAAGTTAGCACCCACCCCTAGGAATATGAGATATTTTAGGAAATATTAAAAGGGCAGAATATTTCCCCTAAAAAGGAGGCAGAAAGTCTGCCCCCCCTCCTTTGTTAATGAGCCATTAAGGCCTGGGCCAGTCTATTCTACATCGAACCAACCCAGAACCCAGGGCAACAGGCAATTTGGGGGGTGGGGGAGAGTGTGTGGCACAGTAAAGCATTGTGTATGGCTATCTCGAATTATATCGAATCCCTAGTGCTGTGTAGCGTAGTGAGCTCCCGTGACTTGTCCCAGCTTCTGCCAACCTAGCAGTTCGAAAGCACGTAAAAATGCAAGTAGAAAAATAGGAACCACCTTTGGTGGGAAGGTAACAGCATTCCGTGTGCCTTTGTTTTAGTCATGACTTTAGCCACATGACTATGGAGTTGAGCACTGCCCCCTACAGTCGGGAATGACTAGCACAAATGGAAAATGGGACCATTTGATTCATCTTTCTATGTAACAGAAAAACAACTGAGGATAACAGTTCAAAAGACAAATAAGAATTTGTATAAAAAATGTAAAAAAGGTGGCTCAGTGGATAAGACGCTGAGCTTGTTGATCAGAAGGTCAGCAGTTCAGCAGTTCGAATCCCTAGCACTGGGTAATGGAGTGAGCTCCTGTTACTTGTCCCAGCTTCTGCCAACCTAGCAGTTCGAAAGCACGTAAAAATGCAAGTAGAAAAATAGGAACCCCCTTTGGTGGGAAGATAATAGTGTTCTGTGCGCCTTCGACGTTTAGTCATGCCAGCCACATGACCATTGAGATGTCTTCCAACAGCGCTGGCTCTTCGGCTTTGAAACAGAGATGAGAACCGCCCCCTAGAGTCGGGAACGACTAGCATGAGGGGAACCATTACCTTTGCAAACCTGGTTGGTAGGGATTTAGGATTCCGTGCATTGCATACAACGTGAGACAATGTGATTTTGATATCCGGGATTAAGAGATTGTAGACCACTGATCCATTTCCCAATAGATGTTCTTTTCCCTCGACAGAAAAAAATAAATATCCAGGGCCCCATTCAGTTCTGATTATTTGCATCACATTGTCATTTCCCCTTTGATCGGCTGTGATGTCATCAGAAAGCCATTGTAGTTTCCTAGGAAACGGCAGTCAACAATGGGCCCTCCACCCCTTCCATATCAACTTCCCAGGAGTGACCATGGCTTCTATGGGGGCAGAGACTTTGGAGAGCCCATCCCATCCTCCAGGTGAAGAGTTTTGCAGGGACTAAGGGAGGAAAGACTCAACAGGCCTTAAGAGTATGCCACATGGCAAACATACCTTATGTCTTAGCAACTGGCTGATGCAAGACCAAATCTCACCCTTACAAGTTGGCCCAAATTCCAAGTCAAAATTGAGTTTGACAGCTAGAGTTCTTGGCGGTGTCAATTAGAGAACAAGGCCAAGTACTGAATAGGATGTTAACTATTGAACCTCAGTGGCGCAGTGGCTAGAGTGCAGTACTGCAGGCTACTTCTGCAGCCTGCAATTTGGCAGTTCGAATCTCACCAAGCTCAAGGTTGACTCAGCCTTCCATCCTTCCGAGACGGGTTAAAATAAGGACCCAAAATTGTTGGGGGCCAATAGGCTGACTCTGTAAACCATTTAGAGAGGGCTGTAAAGCACTGGAAAGAGGGTATAAGTGCTATTGCTATCCATAACTCTATTCCATTACATGCTTTCGAACTGCTAGGTTGGCAGACGCTGGGACAAGGAACAGGAGCTCACTCCGTTACGCGGCACTAGGAATTCAAACTGCCAAACTGCTGATCAGCAAGCTCAGCGTCTTAGCCACTGAGCCACCCTTCATTCTGATAGGCCTTCAGCTAATCAAGATTCTTCTTTTGCTGTCCTGCAACCACTCATATCTAACCAAAAATCCACAAGTTTTAGGGATAGTTCCGTCCTAGTCCTCCTTCGCGAGTGCCAGCAAATTCTTCTCTTCTGAATCCATTAGCAAAGGCTGAACAAGAAGCTCCTGTTTCATGGACAGAGACCACACCATCCAACAAAACTCTTTGGCTACTTGAAGGTTTTCTGCTATTTATTGTATCGCAGGAGAAATATTTGGGAGGGGCTATTTACTGTGGTGAGCCGTGGTGGTGCAGTGCAGTACCCAACGGTGGGTTTCACATTTTGTTACCTGGTTCGCCGCGCGCACACGCCCACTCGCTTCGCATGCACTCCTTCCGTCCATGCGCCCGGCCTTCCATGCATGCGCTTCGCTTGCGTGCCTTCCGTGCGTGCACCCGGCCTCAAAAAAGTGCCTAAATAAGACGGCATAGAGCCAAGGTGGGCGGACGGGCCCACCTGTGATTTCTGCTGCCAGTTCTGGTGAACCGGTCCGAACTGGCTGAATACCAACTCTAGCAATACTGCAGGCTACTTCTGCTGACTGCCGGCTGACTGTAATTTGGCAGGTTGAATCTCACAGGCTCAAGGTTGACCCATCTTTCCACGGTCAGTAAAATGAGGATTTAGACTGTAGGGCAATAGGCTTGACTCTGTAAACCGCTTAGAGAGGGCTGTAAAAGCACTGTGAAGCAGTATATAAGTCTACGCGCTATCACTGTTGTCTTCTTCAAAGAGCGTCAGAGAACGTCTCTAACAAATGGGGTTGCTGAAATTTAGTTGAACCTTTGCTGTCTTTTTATCTTATGTTTCACCTAGGTGATGAAGGGATTTCAGGCCCCCTGGCTTCCCTGCAACAGGGAAAGCCCCTTCCCACTGCAGGGAGCGGATCCAAGTCTGGAGGAGAACTCGGAAGCGGCTCACAAGACTTCCTGCTTCCCCCGTCGCTAACCTCTCTCCAGCCAGCACCCATCTTCAACCAGACAACTTCGGCCAGCACCCCAACCGGAGTCATCTACAGCTTGTCCGGTTCGCCAGCTGGCCCCACCCTCTCTAGGCTCTTTCAGACTCTCCCAGGTTCCTTCCCGGACATCTACGATGGAGACATGAAAAAATGGGAAGAGCATTTCCACAGCATCCAAAGGGCCTACAAGGAATTTGGGAAGGAAGACGACTTTGCCATACGGGTCCTCACCGAAGATTTTACGCTCCCATTCCCTTTCGCCTGGCCGGGTGAAACTGAAGGGTCCCGCCAGTTGGCCTACGATCCCGCCGATTGCTCCGGCTTCGATTTCTTCTTACATCCGGGACAACCCATCCCTCGTCTTCTCCAACCGCTGCACGCCACCACCCAGGCTTTCTTCAAGAAGAGGCGGTTGGAGCAGCTGGCGCTCAGCTACGCCAGCAAAGCCTCCCTCACTGGGGCAGTGGGGCTACCGGCTCCACCAGAAACCAGCTCCCCGTTGCGGCCAGATATCATGGTGATCACCAGTGTGCCGTGCATGGCCGCACCTGCCGAGCCATCTTTCCTCCTGCAGGACAACAAAGGGCACCAGACCATCCAACCCGCCCCCATCGGCCTTCCCAATTCGGCTGCAATGCAGCCAATCAGCCTTCAGTTTATGAACCCTACGCAACATGGAGCATTTTAACATCCCCAACGTTCAGCATATCGTACTTAACAAGTGGATTTTTTTTTAAAAAATTGTATTTTGTACAACAGAGAATGATTGTTTTTTTGAGAAATATCCTCCATAACTGCTGGGATAACCAAGTTAAACTCTGATTTTTTTTTTAATTTGGAAAGCTAAAAGCTTAATATCAACCTGCCGTTGTACCACCAAATGTTTCAGCAAAGGGAGCAAACCTTAATCTTGCAATCTATATCCCACTATTTGGAATAATAAAAAGACTGCCTTCTATGCGGTGGAGCTTTTGAGATGAGAGTTTTAAGTAGTGGTGGGTTTCAAATTTTTTTAGAACCTCTTCTGTAGGTGTGGCCTGCTTTGTGGGAGTGGCTTGCCAGCCATGTGACTTAGTGGACGTGGCCCACTTGTAAAATGTGCTGAAACTTACTTAACAAAGCTCTTGTTTAGCAACCAAAATGTTGGCTCAGAAACTCTGGCATTTGAAGCACATAAGTTTTAAAGCTGTCAAGTTACAAGACCCTTGCACCCCTAACCCTTTAGGAAAAAAAACCCAGGGGTGTTCAAACTGGACAGCTTTAAGACTTGTGGACTTCAACTCCCAGAATTCCTCCTCCAGTCATGTTGGCTCAGGAACTCTGGCATTGAAGTGTGCAAGTCTTAAAGCTGTCAAGTTACAAGACCCTTGCACCCCTAACCCTTTAGGAAAAAAAACCCAGGGGTGTTCAAACTTGACAGCTTTAAGACTTGTGGACTTCGACTCCCAGAATTCCTCCTCCAGTCATGTTGGCTCAGGAACTCTGGCATTGAAGTGTGCAAGTCTTAAAGCTGTCAAGTTACAAGACCCTTGAACCCCTAACCCTTTAGAAAAAAAACCCAGGGGTGTTCAAACTTGACAGCTTTAAGACTTGTGGACTTCAACTCCCAGAATTCCTCCTCCAGTCATGTTGGCTCAGGAACTCTGGCATTGAAGTGTGCAAGTCTTAAAGCTGTCAAGTTACAAGAACCTTGCACCCCTAACCCTTTAGAAAAAAAACCCAGGGGTGTTCAAACTTGACAGCTTTAAGACTTGTGGACTTCGACTCCCAGAATTCCTCCTCTCGCTCTTCATCTTGATGATGTGCGAATGGGCGGGAGGAGGGAGATGGAACTGTTTCTAAACGGCACTGTAGATTTGTGGAACCTCTTCTATAGAAGAGGTTAGAACTGGCAGGAACCCACCCTTAGTTTTAAGGCAAGCAAAATGGGTCACCTTCGGAGTGGTGCGGTGGCCTAGAGGTTGAGCTCTCACCTCACCATTGGGAGGCTGTGAGTTTGATCCTAGATAGAGGCAAATATTTCTCTCTCTGGGCACAATGAGAATATATCTGCGGGGGGGGAGGGGAACGGAAGTCTGCATTGGCGACAGGAAGGGCATCCGGCCAATAAACACTCAGCTCCATTCAGTTGCCCAGACTCCACCCCGCAAGGGATTATGGGGTCATTAAAAGAAGATAAAAGCAGGCCACCTTCACTAGCTATTTCTCCCTCTAAATCAGGCTCCCCAAAATTGGCAACTTTAAGACTTGCGGATTTCCACTCCCAGAATTCCCCAGCCAGCCTATTTTTTTAAAAACTTTCTCACCAAAGATTTGGGTTCTTCTCATCAGATAATCAAGAAGTTAATCTAGGAGGATGAGTTTATCTCTGCACGTGGGTTGTAAATGAGGACGCACTTGTTAATCAGTATTTATCAGTAAATCACCATCTATTTCTTGCTTGCACAGAATCCAGCAGTCTTGCCCAGTTTCACCAAAACAAAATCCAGTTTTTTTAGACTATGTTGCCTAAATATTCTGTGGGCCAGGATCTCTTTTCTACAGCATTTCTTTTCCCTGTTAATTGTAAAACAGGACCATAAGGGTTGTAACTTTAGGCAATTTTAGAGCCACGGTGGCGCAGTGATGAGAATGCAGTACCGCAGGCTACTGCAATTTGGCAGTTCGAGTCTCACCAGGCTCAAGGTTGACTCAGACTTCCATCCTTCCGAGGTGGGTCAAACGAGGACCCAAATTGTTGAGGGCAAGAGGTTGGCTCTGTAAACCGCTACTTCTGCTGACTGCCAGCTGCCTGCAGTTTGGCAGTTCCAGTCTCATCAGGCTCAAGGTTGACTCAGCCTTCTGTCCTTCCGAGGTGGGTAAAATGAGGACCCAAATTGTTGAGGGCAAGAGGTTGGCTCTGTAAACCGCTTAGAGAGGGCTGTAAAGCCCTGTGAAGCAGTATATAAGTTTAAGCGCTATTGCTATTTTTTGAGTTGTAGGCTACCTGGTGATTTTTTGTTAGTATAGCAATAGCAGTTATAGTTAGACTTATATACTGCTTCATAGGGCTTTCAGCCCTCTCTAAGCGGCTTACAGAGTCAGCATATTGCCCCCAACAACAATCCGGGTCCTCATTTTACCCACCTCGGAAGGATGGAAGGCTGAGTCAACCTTGAGCCGGTGAGATTTGAACAGCCGAACTGCAGAACTGCTGTCAGCTGAAATAGCCTGCAGTGCTGCATTTAACCACTGCGCCACCTCGGCTCTCAGTATGTCATGAGCAGCTTCACAAAATGGCTTCTGTGAGAAAAGGCTACCCATTGATTCACAAATAGGCTGCTCTGGTGGCAGGAACACCTACTGAGACAACGTTCAGATAAATGAAACTTGAGTCCAGGACAGAAATGTACTCTGAGAAAGCTTCTCAGCCAATACCCTCATTCTCACAAAGAGGAAAGCAGGCGGGGGGGGGGGGCACACACATTCAGACTCTTTATTTCTCTGTAACTACAGGTAGTCCTCGACTTATGACCACAATTGAGCCCAGAATTCATGTTGCCAAATGAGAAACTTGTTAAGGGAGTTGTGTCCCATTTTACGACTTTTCCTTAAGTGTATCTCTGCAGTTGTTCAATTAGTCACCCGGTTGTTAATTGAATCTGGCTTCCCCATTGACTTGGCTTATCAGAAGCTCGCAAAAGGGGAATCCCATAACCCCGGGATAATGCAAACGCCATAAATATCTGTGCCGGTTGCCAAGCGTCTGAATTTTGGCCACGTGACCATGGGGATGCTGCCACAGTCGCTAAGGGTGAAAAACGGTCGTAAGTCACGGTTGCCCCAAAGGTGCTTTTTTCCAGAGGCAACTGGATTCTTTGATTATTATTTTTTTCCGGTAGACATTTCGCTTCTCACTCAAGAAGCTTCTTCTCTTCTGACTTCCATTCCCCACTACCATCCAGTCAGAGCTGAAGAAGCTTCTTGGATGAGAAGGGAAACCTCTTTAAAAAAAAAAAACTCAAGAAAGACCAGTTGTCTCTTGAAAAAAGCCTCTTTGGGGAAAAAATAAACAGCAGTAGCATTTCATGAAACTGGTTTCCTACTCTAGTCTACTTTGAAGGGTGGACATCAGCGTACAATCAACCAGGGGCATGCAGTCAGGGGAGGCAGAGCCTCACCACTGTCGTCATGAAAAGAATGAGTTTGAGTTTGAGTTTAATAACATTTATATGCCGCCCGATCCCGTAGGACTCCAGGCGGCTTACAATACAAAAATAATAAAAAATGAAAATAAAATAAGATAAGATACAGGGAAGAAAGATAGATATAAAATACGACACATCATGCACTCCATTCTAAATGGGGCTGGACAATATTTTGGGGTCAACAGCCCCAGGCCTGCCGGAACAGCCAGGTTTTAATGGCTTTCCGGAAGGGCGGGAGAGTGGGAAGGGTCCGGATCTCTGCGGGTAGATCATTCCACAGGACCGGGGCAGCTACAGAGAAAGATCTCCCCCGAGTAGTCGCCAACCGGCATTTCCCGGTCGACGGTACCTGAAAGAGGCCCAGCCTGTGGGATCTTATGGGTTGTTGGGAGGTATGTGGCAGGAGGCGGTTCCGCAGATATCCAGGTCCTAGGCCATGTAGGGCTTTAAAGATAATGACCAGCACCTTGAAGCGCATTCGGAGACCGATGGGAAGCCAGTGCAGCTCGCGGAGGATGGGTGTAACATGGGTGTACCTAGGTACACCCGATATCGCTCACGCGGCTGCATTCTGGACCAATTGTAGTCTCCGAACACTCTTCAGGGGCAGCCCCAAGTAAAGCACATTGCAGTAGTCAAGCCTAGAGGTGGCGAGAGCATGAGTGACCATTTGAAGTGCCTCCCAGTCCAGGTAGGGCCGCAGCTGGTGCACCAGGCGAACCTGGGCAAAAGCCCCCCTGGTCACAGCCGAAAGGAAAAAAAATGTAAAAGGAAAACGGCAAGAGCTAAGATCAGGCTGAGCTAGTTGCTGCCAGAGTCACCATGGATGACTCTGTTTAGTGCTTAACTGTTTAAAAAAGCCTCTAAAAAGTGCCCTCTACAGGAGGCGGCGGGAGAACGATGTGCCTCATCTAGTCTGGTGTTTTATGATCACTCGAGCAGAGTTAAGCAAGGGTTAAAAGCCGAAAAATTCCTGATGTAGATGAGGCACGTCATTCTCCTGCCTCCTCCTGTAGAGGGTGCTTTTTTAGAGGCTTTTTTAAACAGTTAAGCACTAAGCAGAGTCATCCATGGTGACTCTGGCAGCAACTAGCCCAGCCTGACCTCAGCTCTTGCCTTTTTCCTTTTCCTTTTTTTTTCTTTTCATGATGGCAGGCAAGAGCAGAGTTGAAATCCTCTCTGAAACAGCTGGAAAAGGTACGTGTGGGTGAGAGGGAGGGGGAGGAATTCAAACTTCATCCTCCTGGTTCAACTTTGTGTGTGTTTGTGTGTTTGAGAGGGGGGGAGAGAGGGAGAGAGGGGGAGAGGGAGGAAAGAGAAGGGAGAAGAAAAAGAAAAAGAAAGAAGGAAACTTACTTAGCAAAGGAGAAAAACAAATGCTGCTTTAAATCGGAACTGAGCATGCCTGGCTGTGGAATTCTGGGAGTTGAAGTCCACACGTCTAAAAAAATTGCTGCCTCACCAGCCATAAACCTCACCGCACGTCACTGCAATCAACTAACAACAGGCCATCCAGGAACAGCAAGAGCACTTAGATTTATTTACCGCTTCACAATGCTTTACAGCCCTCTCTAAGCAGTTTAGAGAGTCAGCACATGGACTCCAACAATCTGGTTCCTCATTTTAATGACCTGGGAAGGTTGGAAGGCTGAATCAACCTTGAGCCTGGTGAGATTCGAACTGCCAAACTGCAGGCAGCCGGCAGTCAGCAGAAGTAGCCTGCAGCAAACAGAGCCTCAATTTTTTTTTAATGTGGGGTGCAATAGTGCTCCCTTCATATGGCTGTGGTCCCGATTTGCAGAAATATGACCAAAATGCTTACAGGGATGTACGGGAAACTCACTGCCTCTCTCGAGCTGCAAAACACAACCCCCACACCCCCATTCTTGGCAGAAATACCAATTTAAGACCCAAAGGTGCTTTTTTTTCAAGAGGCAACTGGACGTTTTCGGTTTTTCTTTTGAAGTCGTTTCACTTCTTATCCAAGCTGAAGAAGCTTCATGGAGAAGTGAAACATCTTCAAAGAAAAAAACAAGAAAACTCCTGTTGACTCTTGAAAAAGCACCTTTGGGACAACCATGAGACTGAGAATCTCCGTAGGCATTTACCAATTTAAGAGTTCAGGGCTTAGACCCAATACTCAACAGATGTGTGTTGTTAAACGCTGTTTAACCACAATAACAAAAAGAACCCCACCAATTGTTGTTTCCAAGGACTGATATCTCCACTAATTCAGACCTGCAAGCCATCTTTTCTCAAGTCTTGGGGTTCTATTTCGTTGGGGGTGCTTCTTGGAACCCTGGCACTAGTACGTTTTGTGTTGTTAGTTGTGAATCACGTCTGACCCATCGCAACCCCATGGACAATATTCCTCCAGGCCTTCCTGTCCTCTACCAATGTCAGGAGTCCATTTCAGCTCATGCCTACTGCTTCGGTGACTCCATCCAGCCACCTCATTCTCTGTCGTCCCTTTCTTCTTTTGCCCTCCATCGTTCCCAGCATGAGGCTCTTCTCCAGTGAGTCCTTTCTTCTCATTAGATGGTCAAAGTACTTGAATTTCATCTTCAGGATCTGGCCTTCTAAAGAGCAGTCAAGGCGGATCTCCTCTAGGACTGACCAGTTTGATCGCCTTGCAGTCCAAGGGACTCGCAGGAGTCTTCTCCAGCACCAGAGTTCAAAGGCCTCAATTCTTTGGTGCTCAGCCTTCCTTATGGTCCAACTTTCACAGCCGCACATAAAATAAATTGTAGCATGGTTAATTAAGATGTGTGGACTTCAACTCCCAGAATTTCTCAGCCAGCACAGCAGTTCTGGGAATTGAAGTCCACACATCTTAAAATTGATGGAGAAACATTGGCCTGTCGGATGACACATAGCTTATAAGAGGAGGTATTTCCCATAATAGGACCCCCCTATAAAATAAACCTCAGTATAGCCAGGTTTATACATGCTGGGCGAATTCAGCCTTTGTATTCCACAGAACAAAATGAGATGCCCACTTCCCAGCCTTAAAATCCCTCATTTTAAATAATTGTTCTCCTTGGTTTGCCTGTCAAAAAGCTTTTGCCCACCCGTTTTGTGCAATTAATCAATTGTATTCACTTATTTGGACTCCTGGGCCTTCTCAAGAGTTAAGAATTATTGATCAATGTTTTAAGAGTTGCCTCTGCAAATTTTTGCACCCATTCTATAATCGCAATAGGTGTCATCCTGCCAATTAATTACATTCATGGTTTATAGTGCCAAGGTGACTGCAGTTCAGCTGTTGAAATCTCACCAGCTCAGGGTTGACTCAGCCTTCCATCCTTCCGAGGTGGGTAAAATGAGGACCCGGATTGTTGGGGGCGATATGCTGACTCTGTAAACCGTTTAGAGAGGGCTGAAAGCCCTATGAAGCGGTATATAAGTCTAAGTGCTATTGCTATTGCTATTATCCAAACTGAGGAAGCTGAAGAAGCTTCTTGGAGGAGAAGTGAAACGTCTTCCCCCCCCCAGAAATTCCAGTTGCCTCTTGAAAAAGCACTTTTGGGACAACCATGACTTGGGTGACCAAGAACCTCCATAGACATTTACCAATTTAAGAGTTCAGGGCTCAGACCCAATACTCAACACATACGCGTTGTTAAACCCTGTTAACAACAACAACCAAAAAAACCCGATTGTTGTTTCCAACGACTGATACTATATCTGCGCTAATAATTTTTTTTTTGTTCTATAATCATTCTATAATCACAATAGGTATCATCCTACCAATCAATTATATCCATGGCAGGCAAAAAAAAAATAAAAAATTCAGGCCTGAGATTTTAATACTAGTTTCTTTGCAAGAAAGGAATGAGAGCCTACATTTATTTGTTATATTTAGGCAACTACATATATGCTGTCAGCATTTACAAAGTGTCACTGAATTCCCCCCCCCCTCAGTAAACTCAATTGATGAATTCAATGGTTTGTTCCTTTTCTTTTTGCTCCACCCGTTGATTTTTAGATACAATACTGTCGATATTTCACGTTTAATATTATTTGTACAGTATATGTAAACTTTCTGAAAAGTGCAATAACTTACTTCACGGGCAATTTATAGCCATGTAATCTTGTTGCTGATTAACCAAGGTTCAAAGAACCAGCCAGTATGAATTTTGAAAACTTTGGCAGGCGTTACTCACTATCACTACTAGCAGCAGCGGGCAAAAAGGGAACAAGAGCTGAAATTTCAAACACGAAACCCATACCATGGCTTGTTTTCATCCTGGCTTGTCTTAAGGCGCTATAGAAGTCTGGTTCCACCTGGCATTAAGACATATTGGGTTTGGCACATTGTGTGAACTCACTTGCTGGGACTTAGCAGAGTAAGCCATTGATATGTGGCACCACCCTTTGCCACCAAGCATCCAAAATTATACACTGCGTATACACATTCTCTCCTTCTCCCTCCCTCCTTCTCTCTCCTTCCTTCCCTTTCTCTCCTTTCCCCCTTTGTCTCCTTCCCTCTTTCTCTTTCCTTTTCTCTTACACAAAACACAATTCCACCTTTTTTGCCAAAATTAGAGTGCACATTCATATTCTCTCTCTCTCCTTCCCCCTTCCCCCTATTTCCCTCTCTCTCCTCTCTCACACAATTCCTTTTTTGCCAAAATTATAGTGTGCATTCAGATTTACTCCTTCTTCTTCTTCTTCTTCTTCTTCTTCTTTCTTCTTCTTCCTCTCTCTCTCTCTTACACACAAAGCACACAATTCCACTTTTGCCAAAATTATAGAGTGCACATTCATATTCTCTCACCCCTTCCTTCTTTCTCTCCTTTTCGCTCTCCTTCCCTCCTCTCTCCTTCTCTCTCACAAACAAAACACAATTCCTTTTTTGCCAAAATTGTACAGTGCACATTTGTATTCTCTCTCCTCCCCTTTCTCTTTCCTCTCCTTCCCTCTTTCTCTCTCCTCTCACACACACAAAACACAATTCCTTTTTTGACAAAATTATATAGTGCACGTTCATATTTTCTCTCCTTCCCTCTCTCTCTCCTCTCTCACACACAAAGCACACAATTCCACTTTTTTCCGCCTATAATCTGCTCGCTTGTTTCCCCACATCGAATTTGCACTTGCCAAGAGAGCTTCGCTCACGGCACCAAATTCGATTTCATTTCCTTTCGGGACGTTTTGTGTTTTTTTATTTTTGTTTTTAGCGGCGGTTCGGCTGGGCCGAACCCAGCCACTCCTGCCGATTCCCCCGAGTTCGGCAATCCCCTGCGACCGTCTGGTTGCAAATGTACAACTCCTTAAGAGGGGACGACTTTTTTGCCTCCGAGGTTGCTCGCCCAAGTGCTATTGTGTTGCAATTGCATGCTTGAAATACAAAACCTGTTTGCAAACGGGCTGAACAATAAACAACCCACAGTCTTCTAGATAGAGAGCAGGAGTCTTCAACCTTGGCGACTTTTAAGACTTGTGGACTTCAACTCCCAGAATTCCTCAAGCTGGCTGAGGAATTCTGGGAGCTGAAGTCCACAAGTCTTTTTTTCCCCCCCAATCACATTTTTTATATCCTTTATACATAACGATGTGTGAATGTGGTAACTGGGCAACATACATCTCAGTACACATAAACATAGTCTTATTATTTCTAAATGTTGTATTTCATTTCCATTATTTCGTATTATTTAAACATGCCTTTTACGGTCACCTTTCATTTCGGAACCATCTTTCTGCCCTTTTGTATATCTTAACCTATTAATATATGATGATGATGATTATCCCCCACTATTTTCTATCCCTATTTTAACTCCCCCCTTTTCATATCGCTGCAATATCCAAAGACGTGTTTTGCACCTATTTTCTTGCTCAGATTTCCTTAGCGAAATCCAAGTTCCATCCTTCTTCCACGACTCAATATCACCATGGACAGTTTTAGTCCACCAGTCTTTAAAAGTTGCCAAGGTTGGAGAACCCCCACCCCCCCCCCCGCCTCTCTTTCTATAGAAGGACGAACGGGAGACTCCCGCTTCCCGTGACCTCAACCTCCCCGACTACATATCCTTTTAGGAGCCCATGCCCTTGAGCACCCGCGCATGCGCCCTGGGTAACGACCAGGAAGGAGGAAGCGAGAGGGGAAAAAAACCGAGCGCAAAACCCGAGCGCGCTCGGCTACTCCTTCCCTTCCTCCTCCTTCCCTCCCTCCCTCCCTCGGGCTCGCCTTCTCTTCGGGCAGCCCAGTTCAGTTTCCTCCGCTCTTTTCTTTCCCCGCGTTGTAAAAGAGGGGAGAGGGGGGAAGCACACACACACGAAATCCAACACGGGCGCAGCCAACCCCCCGCGGCGCAACACTGTTGCCGCAACGTTCGATCGAACCCCGCCGCGTTCCATCCAGCGAGGCAACGTTCCATTTCTCCCCCTCCCGCCCCGCCCCGGATCGTCGCAACGTTCTATCCCCTCCCCCTCCCGCTCCGCTGTTGTTGCAACGTTCCACCCGCCGCCCGCCGACGTTCCAAAGCAGGCCGCGGACGTTCCATCGGGCGGAGAGAGAGAGAGAGAAAGAGGGAGCTGCGCCTTGCCGAGCCCGTCGTCCTTCCTCCTCCTCCTCCTCCTCCCTGCCGCGGCTTTCCCACGCTTCCCCCCCTCACGTGTCCCGGGCTCCCAGCTGGGGAAAGAAGGAAGGAGGGAGGGAGAAAGAGAGAGAGAGAGAGAAGCGCTCTCGCTGCTCGCTCTTTCCTTCTCACATGACCCGAGTGTTTGTCCCCGTGATCAGCGCCTCGGCTCCCGTGTCTCCTCCGCGTCCCCTCTACCTCCATCCGGCGTGAGATTTAAAAACTCGTCCCCTCCTTCTCCTGCTTCCCTCCCCCCCCACCCGTCCCTTTTGGGGGCTCCCCCTCCCTCCCCTCTTCCCCCCCTTCCCCTTCCCCTCTCCCCCCCCCCTCCATGGACATGCTGGAACCCGGTCTGGATACAGCCACCGCCTCCGCTGCTTCCAGGTAAGGGCAGGAGAAACCCCCCCTCTCCATAAGGCCCCCACCCCTGATTGGGTTCCTTGTCTTCCGCGGGGATCGCGGGCTTTCCGGCCTCTCGGGCCTACGGAGAGATGGGGGAGGGGAGGGAGAGAGAGTGAGAAGGGAGATCCAGCGACGATCCACCGCCTCGCCTGCTTCTGCGGTGGAGGAGGAGGTGGCGGCGGCGGCGGCGATCGGGGAGGGTGGGGAGAACAAAATGGACGATACGGCAGACGGTCCTCTCTTTCTGCCCCTGGGGGAGATAAAAGGGACGCTTCCGACGAAAGAAGGGGGGTCGTAGAGCTGCCAGGTTGGGGGGTGGGGGAACCAAGCGGGATCTCTTTAACGCCGGGAGGGAGGGGGGGTTCCAACTTATGCTGGCCGAGGTGGGATTGATTGATTGTATTTGTATTTATTTCGTTTTGTCACTCAGTGTGCAGGATGACAGGAGTAAGAATCCAGGAAATGGGTCCCAGTAAATGGGGACAGTAGGACAGGGAGGTTAGGCACCCTGGGGCACTTATGCATGCCTCTTGGCTTTCCGGGGAGGGGGGTGGTCTGCTTGGACGGACTACAACTCCCATCCTTCCCAGTGGCTGGCTTCGGAGGGCTGGGGGTCTGCATTGGCCAAAAGGTGAGCTGGGAAAAGACTGGAGGGAGAACGAGGGTGGGATTTCCCTTCTTGTCGCCCCCCCCCCCCCAAATCGGTCCCAGATAGGAAATGTTTGGGGCGATCCAGAAAGGAAGAAGAAGGGGGGGGGGGCAGCCGTAGGTTTGGGTGTCCGGTGTTGGCTGTCACACTGAAAAAGGGCAGCCAGGCAGAGATTGGTTGGCTGGCGTCAAAGAGGGTGGGAGGGGTGTGTGTGGAAGGACAGCCCCACACCCAGATCCCTGCTGTCAAACAGGGATGGGAAGTCGTCAGGGCGAAAAGGAGGGGGGGCAACAAGGGGAATTTAAAACAGTGGTCACCAACCGGGAGCCCGTGAACCATTGGTGGTTCGTGAGAAAATTCAAGTGGTCTGCAGAAAAATTATTTGCATTTTTTATAGTGCACTAAATACTATTTAACTTTTTTTAAAAAATCCATATTAGAGGATTTAAAATTATGACTTTAGTGTGGTCCCCGAGGGCCGAAAGGATGGCGACCCCTGCTTTAAAACACACCCGGGTTCTAGATTCGGATCAGGGATTCGTGTTCTCGTGTCTATGGAGGTTCTCGGCCATCCAGGTCGTAGTTATTCCAAAGGTGATTTTTTTCAGGAGGCAACTGGACTTCCTTGTTTCTTTTCTTTTGAAGACCTTTTCGCTTCTCATCCAGGAAGCTTCTTCAGCTCTGATTGGATGGTGGTGAGGAATGGAAGGGTGGAATTGGATGGTGGTGAGGAATGGAAGGGATGCAAATGCCTAGCTGATACTTCAGCTAGGCATTTGCATCCTTTTAGAGCAGTGTCTCTCAACCTTGGCGACTTTAAGTCCTGTGGACTTCAACTCCCAGAATTCCCCAGCCAGCGCAGCTGGCTGGGGGATTCTGGGAGTTGAAGTCCACAGGACTTAAAGTCGCCAAGGTTGAGAGACACTGTTTTAGAGGGTGGTTGAATCACCTCAGGTGACCCTGAAGAGGACACAGATAAACCTGTACCTGCTTCCACGGCCCTCTAAAAGGATGCAAACGACCAGCTGCCTGCAAGGAATATAAATCCTTCCATTCCCCACTCTCCTGTCAGAACTGAGGAAGCTTCTTGGATAAGAAGCGAAAAGTCTTCAAAAGAAAAATAAAAGTTGCCTCCTGAAAAAGCACTTTGGTGCTATCCGTGGTTTCATCTGGCCTACCTTGTGGGGTTGTTAGGCAGATCTCCCTTTCGGGTAGGGGCTGTTTGTCAGAAGGGCACGTGGTTACAGAAAGGCAGGCAGTCCAGGTGTGTGTGTGGGGGGGGGGGGAAGCAGCATGAAACTCTGAACAGGGAAGGGGTGGGATGTGGGCTGAGTGCCCACATTCTCTCTGGGTGTCTTCTTCGCCCTCAAAATGCAACCTGGCTGGCTTGCGCAATACACTTAATCTTAGTATTGGTTCAGATCGTTCACCCAGATCTGGGACAGAGAATAATTCTCACATCCACACAGCAGTGCTGACAAAGCAGTGCGCGGGCCAGGTGACGCGCCTTTCCGGCAAACAATCACACTTCTTAAGATTTATATTCTGCTTTTCACTCAGCATCTGCAAGCCGGCTGTGTAGTGTTTTCATCTATTTCTCTTCCTCCCTTTCCCCCCCTCCCCTCCCCCACCATCAAGTTTCTGCGGTAGAAAATTTTTTATTTTCCATTTTTCATAGCATATAAATCACATGTATACTAATTACATAGTCAATATCGTGTTGTATTATTAAGTAATTACATCAATTCATCTTAACATCAACTACCAAAGAAAGAAAGAAAGAAGAAAGAAAGAAAGAAAGAAAGAAAGAAAGAAAGAAAGAAAGAAAGAAAGAAACCAGTTATTGGCTCTTCTGCTCTCCATACACCATATTTATACCTTATACGACACTTTCTTCCCCTTCTCTCCTCCCCCTTTCTACATCCTTTCCTCCCTCCATCATTTTCTACTCTACGTCCCCTTCCTTTCTCCTTCTCCTCTCTCCCCTTACCACCCCTCCTTATACACCTCATCTTCCCCTTCACTCTCTCCTGTCCCTCTCTTCCTATCTTTCTTCTCTCCTCTGCTTCCCACTCTTCTAGATCCTGTCTTCCCTCCATCATTTTCTCCTCTATTTCCCCTTCCTTTCTCCTTCTCTCTCCCCTTACCACCCCTCCTTATACACCTCATCTTCCCCTTCACCCTCTCTCCTGTCCCTCTTTTCCTATCTTTCTTCTCTCCTCTGCTTCCCACTCTTCTAGATCCTGTCTTCCCTCCATCATTTTCTCCTCTACTTCCCCTTCCTTTCTCCTTCTCTCTCCCCTTACCACTCCTCCTTGTACACCTCATCTTCCCCCCTCCCCGTCTCTCCTGTCCCTCTCTTCCTATCTTTCTTCTCTCCTCTGCTTCCCACTCTTCCTCTAATTCGCTTGGTGTATTTCAGCTTCAGAGCAAACTCCCTTTTGGGTTGATGGTATTTATAATTCCATTTCAATATACATAAAAAAGAAAAAATAGCAGTGTACATGTACAATCACAATACCTTAAAGTCCAACATCCCCTCCTCCAACTTAGTAAACTCCGCTCCCTCCCCCCCAACCTTCCCAACCTCCCCCCCCCCCGACTTCCCAGAACCAATACAAGGTATAAATCTTTAACAAATACAGTTTAAAAAATACTTAAAGAGAAAGTAGAAAATTAATAACGTCTTTGAATTGAGCTTAGCTCCCACCATCAAGTTTCTGGATGCTATCATAAAAAGAGGACTTAGCTTGGGATAGCAATAGCAGTTAGACTTATATACCGCTTCATAGGGCTTTCAGCCCTCTTGAAGCGGTTTACAGAGTCAGCATATTGCCCCCCAAAAACAATCCGGGTCCTCATTTTACCCACCTCGAAAGGATGGAAGGCTGAGTCAACCTTGAGCCGGTGAGATTAGAACCGCTGAACTGCAGATAACAGTCAGCTGAAGTGGCCTGCAGTACTGCACCCTAACCACTACGCCACCTTGGCTCTGGCCGAAAGGGCCCAGCAGAGATTAAACTACCTGGGACTTCTCAAGAAACAACAACTTAATGAAAAACTGCTGATGACCTTCTACCAATGAGTATTTTAACTCATTGCACCTGTGTATGATTTGCCAATTGCCCAGTGGCAGATAGGACAGTGCTTCAGAGGGTCAACATCATTGCCCAGAGGATCATTGGTTGCCCCTCTTCCCTCTTTGGAAGAGCTTTTTAGCTTCCGCTGCCTTAAGAAAGTTCAAAACATTCTTAAACATCCATTTCATCCTAGGCACTTTTTTTTTGAACTATTACCATCTGGCAGACGGTACAGGGCAATAAAAACAAGGACAGATAGGCTGGAAAAAAAACAGCTATCCCAGGGCAGTAACTATATTGAATTCTACTGCATAGTGCAAAATTAATGCAATAGCAGAGTTTTTCAATCCAGTTGTCTAGAATGTGCAGGGTGTGTGTTTGTGTTTTGTTTTTATAGTTACAATGTACACAGGATGGCATTTCATTTACGTGCAGGAAGTAAAGTAAAGTAATAAAGTAAACTAAACTAAACAACAGCAACTCCATGTGGTTGGCTGGATTGAGGCCGTGGCTGAGCCCTGGATCTCTCCTTCGCCTAGTCCCAGTATTTTAACTACTACACCCCACTGCCTTTTTCAGCCACTACTGTATCGTGCCAAAGCAGAATAAAGTGATTGTGCCAGAATCAGGCAGGCTGTTCAAAATTCCTTGGAGGGGAATGAGTATGCTGAAATGCTAAATAATTCAGCCTTGATATTTTATAGACTTGCTTCATCATTAAAGCGGTTAGAAATTGTAGGAACGTCAGCCAGTGTGTGGCAAAGTCTTCTTCTGATAGTCTGTAGAGCTTCTCAGTCATCTGGGTCAGGGTTGTCCCAAAACCTTTTTCAGGAGACAATTGGACTTTCTTGGTTTTTGATTTGAAGATGTTTCGCTTCTCATCCAGGAAGCTTCTTCAGCTTTGACAGGATAGTGGGGAGTGGAAGGAGATAGGTAGGTAGGTATGTAGGTAGGTAGATGATAGGTAGGTAGGTAGGTAGGTAAGAAGGTAGGTAGGTAGGCAGGTAGGAAGGAAGATAGATAGATAGATAGATAGATAGATAGATAGATAGATAGATAGATAGATAATAGATAGATAGATAGATAGATGATAGATAGATAGATAGATAGATAGATAGATAGATAGATGATAGATAGATAGATAGATAGATAGATAGATAGATGATAGATAGATGATAGATAGATAGATAGATAGATGATAGATAGATGATAGATAGATAGATAGATAGATAGATAGATAGATAGATAGATAGATAGATAGATAGATAGATAGATAGATAGATAGATGATAGATAAATAGATGATGATAGATAGATAGGTAGGTAGGTAGGTAGGTAGGTAGGTAGGTAGGTAGGTAGGTAGGTAGATTTGTATTGCATTTTTGCTGATAATGGTTTTTCTGCCTGGAAGGCTCTTGGAGTGGGGTGAAAGGCAAAAGGGAAGCAGTATGCTCCCTCCCATATTTGGGCATAGCAGGTGCTTTGACAAAACACTTACCATATGTTTCAGAGTATAAGACACACTGGAGTATAAGACGCACCAAAGTTTTGAAGAGGCAAATGTGTGTGTGTGTGTGTGTGTATGTATGAATGTATATATACATGTGTATGTATATATACATGTGTGTGTGTGTGTGTGTGTGTGTGTGTATGTATGTATGTATGTATGTATGTATGTATGTATGGCTATATATATGCTGGTCTTGTATTTGGGTCTTTTCCTATGTAAGATTGAGATTGTCTTGGCAATAATTAATCAAAGATTGTCAATTTTAACACGGGAAAAAACCCAAATACAACAAGACCAGCATACCTACACCTGTGAAAATCTACGAAAACATTTGTGTGTGTGTGTGTGTGTGTGATAGTGATATACTTCTGATAGACACCCCTCAAAGAGACCAGTAAACAATTTTTCCGGCTAGTAACTTGGGGGACCAACATGGCTAAGCTTCAAAAAATTTAGCAAGTGGTTCTCTGCCTGGTTGCAGGATGGGCATGGCCTCGTCAGCCTCCTGCACCAGGGTATGGGGTGTGTTTTTGCCCTCCCCGAGCTCCGGAGGCTTCCCTCGAGCCTCCTGGGAGGGCGAAAATGCCCCCCCCGGGGGGTCTGGGGAGGATGGAAATGCCCCATTTCCGGTAGGCCCATTTTTTGCCCTCCCCGAGCTTCCGGGCACGTCCTGCACTTACCTGCATTCAAACGGGTTGCATGGGGACTCCTGGGAGGGGCGGGGCCAGCCAGGAGTGGGATTTGGGGATTCTCTGAACTGCACAGAATCTTAGCTAGAGGTTCTCCTCAACCCCTGCGAAACCCCAGCAACTCACCCCTGGAAACCCCAAAGCTCAAGAGTATGAAATTCTGTGCGGCATGCTTTCTCTATGGACCAGGGACGTGCGGTTAGGGGAGGCACAGCCTCACCACTGTCAATCATGAAAAGGAAAAAAAAAATGTAAACGGGAAAAGGCGAGTGCTGAGGTTAGGCTAGCTAGCTGCTGCTACACCGTGAATGACTGCCTGTTTAAAAAAGCCTCTAAAAAGCGCCCTCTACTATGAGGCAGGAGAACTGCATGCCTCATCTAGTCTGACTTTTTAGGCGCTCGAGCAGAGTTAAGCGAGGGTTAAAAGCCTAAAAAATCCCAAGGTAGTTGAGGCACGCAGTTCACCCCCTAGAGGGTGCATTTTTAGAGGCTTCAACTCTTCAACTGAGAGCCGAGGTGGCACAGTGGTTGGGGTGCAGTACTGCAGGCCACTTCAGTTGACTGTTATCTACAGTTCGGCAGTTCTAATCTCACCAGCTCAAGGTTGACTCAGCCTTCCATCCTTCCGAGGTAGGTGAAAAGAGGACCCAGACTGTGGGGGCGATATGCTGACTCTGTAAACCGCTTAGAGAGGGCTGAAAGCCCTATGAAGAGGTATATAAGTCTAACTGCTATTGCTATCAACTCTGCCATTCTGTTTAAAGCTGCAGCGTCGCGCTCACTCTTCGTCCTCTCTTTCTCCGTTTCTGATGCCCCCCACCCCACGCTCCCTCTTTTCCTTCAAATTTCCTTTTTTTTCTTTTTTCTTTAATAAACGCAATGCTCAGGCTCACTCTCTCCTCTCCCTCGTCACCCCACTGACTAAAGCGCTTTCTTTCACCCGCCTGAGCTCGGGGCAGCCCGCCTGAGCTCTGCCGCGAGCACAGGCGGGCGGAAGAAAGTGCTTAGGCTCAGGCGGGCGAAAGAAAACGCTTTAGTCGGTGCGGTATCGGGGGAGAGGACTGCCTCACCAGCCATCAACCTCACCGCACGTCACTGCTATGAACCCTTCTGGAATTTTGCAGTTAGGTTAATTGGCTCAGCAAAGTTGCAGCAGTATAAATTGAGGGGAAAAAAATATCTTCAAGGAAGGCCTTTTTTCTCCGGAGTTGGTGTGTCAAACTGGGCAGACAGCTTGAGTTAAGTTTAACTCCCCAAATCCCATCCAATTTGATGGTTCTTTTCAATCGCTTTCCCTTTTTTTTCCCATTTGACTCTCATTCATTCTCTGCTTCTCTCCCCCTCCCCTGCTTGTCCTTTAATTATTTATCATATTTCTCTTGCTCCTGGTTGGACTTAACCCCGAGGCTATTCCTGCCGCTTCTCATTTCTCCGTCCCTATTGATGAACTATATTGGGGCGGGGGAGACGTTTCCCTCTCCCACCCCCCCAAATAATAACCCAAACCAACCTGATTTGACAAAAAGTAGAACAGGGAGAAATCAGGAAAGGCAATCTATTATTAGTACTTGCTACTCAGCAGGTACTCAAATGCTGGGATGGGGTGCTGAACTGGCTCTGCATTTAAAGGCCGTTGGGAATTGAAATAGGAAAGTCTCAATAAATTAGGTTTAGGTGAGAAAGAATGACGGTGAACGAACCTCACCAATTGCAATGTTTTGGGGTACCCCTTTTTCACTACAGAGCCCCCTTTCTCTCTCCAGTCAATTGTGGGTGTTAAAGCTACAAACTGTTTAGGAGGTGCACCAAAATAAGAAAAGACGTCACACACATAGAGTAGAGTAGAGTAGAATAGAATAGAATAATTTATTGGCGAAATGTGATTGGACACACAAGGAATTTGTTTTTGGTGCATAGGCTCTCAGTGGACATAAGGAGAATAAAATACATTCATCAAGAAGAATAGAATAGAATAGAATAGAATTCCTTATTGGCCAAGTGTGATTGGAGACACAAGGAATTTGTCTTTGGTGCTTATGCTCTCAGTGTACATAAGGAGAAGAAAATACATTCATCAAGAACAATAGAATAGAATAATAGAATAGAATAGAATAGAATAGAATAGAATTCCTTATTGGCCAAGTATGATTGGAGACACAAGGAATTTGTCTTTGGTGCTTATGCTCTCAGTGGACATAAGGAGAATAAAATACATTCATCAAGAAAGAATAGAATAGAATAGAATAGAATAGAATAGAATTCTTTATTGGCCAAATGTGATTGGACACACAAAGAATTTGTCTTTGGTGCATAAGCTCTCAGTGTACATAAAAAAGACAAGATACGTTCATCAAGAATCATAAGGTAGAACACTTAATGATAGTCATAGGGTACGAATAAGCAATCAGGAAACAATCAATATCAATATAAATAGTAAGGATACAAGCAACAAAGTTACAAGTCCTGCAGCCATAAGTAGGACGAGATGGGAGATAGGAACAATGAGAAGACTAATAGGAATAGTAATGCAGCCTTAGTGAATGGTTTGACAGTGGCGAGGGAATTATTTGTTTAGCAGAGTGATGGCGTTCGGGGGAAAAACTGCCCTTGTGTCTAATTGTTCTGGTGTGCAGTGCCCTATAGCTTCGATTTGAGGGTAGGGGTTGAAACCATTTATCTCCAGGATGCGAGGGGTCTGTAGATATTTTCACAGCCTTCTTTTTTTACCCACACATACAGAAGTGTTTATGCATGAGAGATACTTGTGTCACCGTTTTTGTTCCATCAAAGGAGGTTTCTAAACCATTCTTGAACTAGGGAAATTCCTTGGGTAGCTTCTACTGTTTTGCAAAAGTTATTTGCAAATAAATAAACACTGGGGATTTCCAAATGCGGTCAAAACTGTTAGGAAAACAAGCATAAGACAACCCCATTCGGAAGGGGGGAGAGGGGCAGAGCTTCAAGGACTCAAGTACCACTCATTCAGCACCGTCATAATGTTGACTGGCCGTTAAGCAAGGATTCCCTGTACTTTTTTTTATTGATTGTCCTTTTTCTTTGTGTTTTTAAATGGTGTTCACTCCAGTGGCTTCCTTACCTGCCCATCTCATAGGAATAACTGCAACCATCGGTAGCAACCAAACAGTCTAAATAATAAATGTCTGAGATTGCAAAAAAATAATTCCGTTTAGAAAGAAAAGAAGAAGGAGCCAATTAGCCATTAGAGCTTGACCTGCCTCTAAACTCAAAAAGTCTAGGGCCGTGATGGGGAACCTGTTGTGGCCCAGCAGGAGCCGTTGGAGCTGCCACCAGACTCCGACAGCGAGGGGCCCTATGAGTCGGCTCTGGAGGATGTGGAGGACCCTGGACAGGGTTCCGACTCTGAGCATGGTGCAGAGAGACTGGTTGGCTACCAGGAGGCACCTGAGCTTTGGACCAGTGGGGAGGAGACAAGGGAGAGTGAGCCGGATGCCAGCAGTGAATTGTTCCTGGATGCCTGGCACCGAAGAGCTAATAGGCGTCAGGAACAGTTGCGCAAGTACAGGAGGTAATTGCACTCAGCTGGTGGTCATTAGGCTCCTCTCCAGACTATAAAAGGACTGCTTGTGCACACACCCCTCTTGCAGAAGTCAACACAGGAACTAATGTTGGAGAACATTATTGTGAGCTTGGCAGGCTAGATTGCTGCCATGGCTTATCTGTGCTGGATGGCTGCCCAAGCTTGTCTGTGCCGGTTTGCTGCCAAGGACCTGTCTGTCTGTTAATTAAATGCCGTAACTTATCTTTGGCTCGGAGTGTGCTTTGGTGTGGAACGAGGGGGGTCAGAACAGGAACCTATGGCAGGCATGCTGGAAATAGCATGCACAGACATTCTCTCTGGGCACATGAGCCATGTCACCTGTTACTCTTCCAGGTTCTGGCACGCTGGCCAGCTGGTCTTCACATGCGCAGGAGTGCCAAAACCAGAAGAACAGCCACCCGGTGCGCATGCACACACCAGGAAGAGAGTCTTCCAGTTTCTGGCACTGGCCAGGTGGTCTTCGTGCACGCATGCACACCAGAAACTGGAAGACCAGGGGGCCAGTTCACATGTGTGCAGAGGAAACCCGGAAGTTCGTCTTTCTGGCCTGTGCATGCACACATTGGGCAGTTGTTCTTCCGGTTTCTGGGGCGCGCTCCATTTCGTGCTGGAAAGATTCGCACAATGCTGGTCTAGGGAATAGCCAGCTCTTTAAAACCTTACAGAAGACTAATGTAGTTGGGGCCATTCCGCGATTATGCGCCATAGGGCATGCCCTGCAACATAGGAGGCACAGCCACTCTTGGGTCTAGCAAGGTGCCATTGCTTAACGGAGAACATGTAATTCTGGTAGGATGGGCAGAGATGTTTTGAGATGCACCGTCCCTCAAAATAGCCTGAAACTTCCATTTTTTGATCGTACGTAGCCCCGCCCACCCCCAAATTCCCACTGTGAGATAGGCGGCTGCATACATCGATTAAATAAAAATATAAATAACACGCCTTTTGGGGGGGCAGGCTGCCTGTGGGCCTTGGCTCAAATTATGCAGGCAGGAAAGTTTAGCAGGAAGGGAAGCAGAAGTAAAAAAAAATACACACACACACACCCGTTATGTCACAGGTCCCTAACAGATTTATCCACCACCATCCCTTGGGGAATATGACCCCCCCACCCCCGAAGGAGAAAAGATTCTTCTAAGCCTGTTTAACTGGATCTTGCTGACTTGCAAATGAGCTGAGGATTTTAGATGCCACAATTCACCCCCAAAATTTTGGCTTGCCTCCTCCACAAGCGGGTTTGTCTGCAAATAAGTGTATATAATAACACTTTATAAAAAGGGCTTGTATATCCTGTGCATAAGTGTGGATAAGGTGACCCTCCAGTTTTTTTAACCACTTATCCACCAGCAGCATATTTGTTCATGGTATGTGGGTTTAAAAAAAAAATTGGAGGGTTGGCTTATCCAGATGGGCTTATCCACAAATATATACGGTAACTGCTATAAGAGCTGAGGTGGCGCAGTGGTTAAATGCAGCACTGCAGGCTACTTCAGCTGACTGCAGTTCTGCAGTTCGGCTGTTCAAATCTCACCAGCTCAGGGTTGACTCATCCTTCCATCCTTCCGAGGTGGGTAAAATGAGGACCCGGATTGTTGTTGGGGGCGATATGCTGACTCTGTAAACCACTTAGAGAGGGCTGAAAGCCCTATGAAGCGGTATATAAGTCTAACTGCTATTGCTATACCTTCCTTTTGGACACCTTTGATGCTCTGCCTGGTCTGTAACAACTGACTCCTTATCAGTCTCTACCAAGAGTGAAGAATTAAGATAGCTGTTTTCCGGAACCGTAAGGCTGTTTCTCTTTCCAGTCTCTTGAAAGGGAAAGTTGAACTTGGGGGGTTGATATTAGTCCATGCATTTCCTGTTTTCAAAACGGTGGTGGTGGTGGTGGGAATATTGAGATCCGTGGGACGGGGGTGGTTTTGGGCATGCGCACAACCAGCAAAAGTGGTTTATCGCGCCACCTCTTCAGCCAGTAGGAGATGTTTCTTGGCAAGAAAGAATTATGGTCTAATAGGGAAGAATCTCTCTAGCTGAAGGTTGAACCGTGGAGTCCTCGATGCTCTCTTTGAGTTTGGTTGTTTGGGTGCAGGCGTTTTATTACCCCGCTAGGTAACGTCATCAGTCCCATCGTATCTGCAAGCCAACAGCCCAGCTCAGAGAGCACCATGGACAATTACTATGCCCAGCGTGGGTCCTTTGAATTCTGCATTGAACGGATGGAATTCTGTTAATCAACCTCTATGGAGATTCTCAGTCACCCAGGTGTTGTGTCCTAGGCTTCCCCACCAGCACGAAGCCAAGTCCTCGTCCCGATAAACCCCTCTTATTTAATTTACAGCGAATTCCTCTCCAGCAAAGTCCCAGCCAACAGTCTTTCAAGATAGTTCACAATTACCGACTTTTATCATGTTTGGAGAGTGGCCAGGCCGATAGCGTCTATACTTGGCAAGAATGCAGGAATGGACTAATTGCCTCCTGCAAACTCCACTCCCCTTTCGCTCCTCTTTTAGTCCCTATGGGAGGGGCCATTCACCATCCACCTGTGGCCTTTCTTCCAAGTTGACTCTTGGTTCCTTAACTGTTCCCTTCATCTGGCAACTCTGCGCATGCACACACTGGGAACAAGCTCCAGCTGTTCATCTGCCTCACCGATGTCTGACTCTGAAGGCAGCTGATAACTGTCAGATGGCCCTGGCCTCCTCTCTGCCTCCGACACAGAGCCCTCATCAGAGCCTTCCCCAGACTCCAGGACTGGCCCATGTCCCTCCCCAACCTCCACACTGTCCGAATCTGCTGCCAGCTCTGCAAATTCACCCTTGAAAGACTGTTTGCTGGATGTGAATGAGGGGAATTCACATTAGCTTCATAAAACAGGGTTTTGTTGGGACACGGGAGTCTGCTGTGTGATTTGGTGAAGCCTAGGTCAGAATATTGGGCAACCTGAGACCAGAAGCTTATTCATCATGAATTGGGACCCTGGCTCATACAAAGTCTTTTTTCTGTGCCAAGTGCTCCATCTTTGGCTTCTGATAATCTTTCGGTGCGAGTGAACATCGGAGCTGGAGGGCTAACATTTGAAGTGCTCTATGCTGCGTTCCTATAAAACAGGGCAGCAAAACCAAAGCTATTGTGCAGCTTCAGAGTTGCTTTTTGTGACTGATTGCAAAGTGCCTTTAAAAGGATGCAGCCATTTGGGGGGGAGTGGGGGAGAGGTCCTATATACTGCTAAAACTTTTCATCTGGCTCATTTTGGTCCTACGACGGTTAAAAAGAAACCACCTCTATGTTTAATTGTTGAGTTCCTTCCCTTCCCCCTATCTAGCAGGAAGGAAACCGAGTTGAATTCTTTTTTCTCCCCTTTTGTGTTTCAGCCACGAGAAAGATCAAGAAAGTGAAGATGGAGTTGAGCTACGAGAAGGTAAGGAGAACTCGTGGGCTGGTTCCAGAAATGCCCCAAACACGTTGCATGGATGGATGGCATTTCTGCAGCCAGGAGGGTATCAACATGGGAGCGTTTATATTTAATACTACACGTCTTGATGGCAGCAAGAATTTCTATGTGCATAATCCTGGAAAAATGAGGAACCGCCCATAGAAGAAGATGTAATTTGAAAAAAAAAAAATACTACTGGTCACTAACTGGTCCGTGGCCCACTGGTGGTGCATGAGAAAATGTTGGTGGCCCGGAGAAAAATTATTTGCATTTTTTATATTGCACTAAAACGGGGGTCCTCAAACTACGGCCCTGGGATGGAGAGCCGAGGTGGCGCAGTGGTTAAATGCAGCACTGCAGGCTACTTCAGCTGACTGCAGTTCTGCAGTTCGGCTGTTCAAATCTCACCGGCTCAGGGTTGACTCAGCCTTCCATCCTTCCGAGGTGGGTAAAATGAGGACCCGGATTGTTGTTGGGGGCAATATGCTGACTTTGTAAACCACTTAGAGAGGGCTGAAAGCCCTATGAAGCGGTATCTAAGTCTAACTGCTATTGCTACTGCTGCTATACGTGCAATGAATGTTTGTGTTACTGCAGAGAGTCTCCCACTTCTGGGTCATTTTGGGCGGTTCGGAGGGGGGCAGAAATTCCGACTTGGGGTCTGCTTCAGCCTCCTGGTGGGGGGCTTTGGGCGAAGGCTGGAGGGAAGCGCCGCTGGTGGCGAAGAGCCAGAGGGCCTCGTTCCAGTGGGACTGCATCATGGCCTGGAACTGGCTGACCATCTCAGCCCGCTGAGCCTCCAGGTGCCGGCACCTGGCCTTGCACTCCCACAGGTCTTCCCTCTGCTTGGAAAGCCTATGCTCCTAGTCCTCAGTGAGGTGCTTCTGCTGAGCCTCCTTCTCGATTAGATCCAATTAGAATTGAGCTTCTTTTGCCAACTCTTTCTCGTGGTGGCTGCTTAGCTCCAACAACTGCTTCCTGTTGGGGCCCTAAGGAGCCCGGGGAGGCGAGGAGTGGCGAGTAGAGGCCCGGCAAGACGCTCCTTGACGTGAGTGACATCGAGTTGGCCACACCCACCCAGTCACATGACCATCTAGCCACACCCAGCCTGCCAGTCATTAGGCAGATCATACAAGTGGTCCGCGGGATTTAAAATTATGAATTTAGTGGTCGCTGAGGTCCGAAAGGTTGGTGACCCCTGCTTTAGAATTCACCGGGTGTTGTTCAGCTTTCCGTTGGTCCTAAAGCTATCAATTGAAATCTCTTTCCTTTCTCTGCCAGGGGACTGCACAAATGCAGATGAACAGACAGCAGTGGCCATTGCCAGTGTCCAGCAAGCAGCCTTTGCAGACCATAATATCCAGTATCAGTTTCGAACAGAGAACAATGGAGGACAGGTAATGTCCATGTTGGGAAGGTTGGATTTTGGACTTTGGGAGGGAGCTCCAGCAGTGAAAGAAGGAGCCGAGGTGGCGCAGTGGTTAGGGCGCAGTACTGCAGGCCACTTCAGCTGACTGTTATCTGCAGTTCAGCGGTTCTAATCTTACCGGCTCAAGGTTGACTCAGCCTTCCATGGGTAAAATGAGGACCCAGACTGTGGGGGCGATATGCTGACTTTGTAAACCGCTTAGAGAGGGCTGAAAGCCCTATGAAGCGGTATATAAGTCTAACTGCTATTGCTATTGCTAAGACTTCCTTGCAAGTTTGAAAACGATGGAATGCAGCAGGCAAACGCCTCAATTAAGGGAATCCACTCCCATTTCTGACTCAGTTCATTGCACTCCCCTCCACTAAAAAAAAAAAAAGTATTTTTCGTTGCGGAAATCGTTTGATTGATTGAGAGGGCTGGGCGTCCCCTTGTCCCTCCCCCTCAATCCCACTTCAGCCAGAGGAGTGATAACGGCTTCTGCTCTTTCTCCCCAGGTGACATACAGAGTCGTTCAGGTGACGGACAGTCAGCTGGATGGACAAACGGATGCAACGGGGGCCGTTAGCGTGGTCTCGACTGCCGCTTTCAGCAGTGGCCAGCAAGCGGTTGCTCAGGTGAGAAATGGATTTCCGGCTAATCCCGGTATTAGTAGTATTGCTACGCTTGGTCACACGGTCAAGCAGACGTTTAGACTGGAGTTGCTGTTTTGATCCACCTGTCGAGTCCTTCCAAAGGCCCTGGGATAGACAGATGTTGTTGTTAGGCCTTCTCTGTGGCAGCTCCGGCCCTCTGGAACGAACTCCCCGCAGGGATTCGGACCTTCGCCTCTCTCCAGGCCTTCCGAAAAGCCGTCAAAACCTGGCTTTGCCGGCAGGCCTGGGGTTGATGAGTTCCCCTCCCCTCTCGACTTGTGTGCTTGTGTGATTCTTGCCTATTTTAATTACTTGTATTCTGTTCTATGTTCCCCTTTTCCCCCTTTTGAGTTGTTCGCCGCCCTGAGTCCCTCCCGGAGAAGGGCGGCATACAAATAATAAAATTCAATTCAATTCAGTTAGATGTTCTCCAAGGATGTAAGTTTGTTCTGAACAAAGCTGCCTTTTGCAAATGACTGGTGGCGAGTTTGTCAATGCCAATAAGTGTTCAAGTGGTGCTCCAATTATTTTGGGGTTACCCACCCAACGGCCCCGAATCGCTTTTGGTACGATCTTTGCATTCTTTTGCCACCGTTCTTCCACTTCTATTTGCAGGCCTTTGCATTTCCTGATTTTTTTTCTCCACTTCTTTCTCTTCTGATCGAGATGTTAAGTCTGGGGTGTGGTGGTGGCAGGTGCTTGTCTGTTGAATTCTAAAGTCCCGGAGTATTTTGCCTTCTTCATTTTCGATGACCTCTGTCTGTTTTGCGGTTCCAGCAGTTCTCCTTGCAGACAGATGGCAGGCATGCAAATTTCTCGGCAAGATTTCTCAGAAATGGTTTGCCCTTGCCTGTTTCCTGGGGCTGAGAGAAGGTGGCTGGCACAAAATCAGCTGGGCGGCTTTGTGCTTAAGGCGGGACTAGAACTCACGGCCTCCCACTTTCTAGCCTGGTATGAAATAGGAATAGGCATAGGAATAGAATAGAATAAGAATAAGAATTTAAATAGAATAGAATTGAAATAGGAATACAATACAATACAATACAATAAGAATTGAAATAGAATTGAATTTTAATAGAAATGGAATATAATATAATACAATACAATACAATAAGAATTTAAATAGAATTGAATTCAAATAGAATTGAATTGAAATAGGAATGGAATAGAATAGAATAGAATAACAGAGTTGGAAGGGACCTTGAAGGTCTTCTAGTCCAACCCCCTGCTTAGGCAGGAAACCCTACACCACTTCAGACAAATGGCTATCCAATCTCTTCTTAAAAACTTCCAGGGTTGGAACATTCACAACTTCTGGAGGCAAGTTGTTCCACGGATTAATTGTTCTAACTGTCAGGAAATTTCTCCTTAGTTCTAAGTTGCTTCTCTCCTTGATTAGTTTCCACCCATTGCTTCTTGTTCTGCCTTCAGGTGCCTTGGAGAATAGCTTGACTCCCTCTTCTTTGTGGCAGCCCCTGAGATATTGGAACACTGCTATTGTGTCTCCCCTGATCCTTCTTTTCATTAAACTAGACATACCCAGTTCCTGCAACCGTTCCTCATATGTTTTAGCCTCCAGTCCCCTAATCATCTTTGTTACTCTTCTCTACACTCTTTCCAGAGTCTCAACGTCTTTTCTACATCGTGGAGACCAAAACTGGATGCAGTATTCCAAATGTGGCCTTACCAAGGCCTTAAAAAGTAGTATTAACCCTTCATGTGATCTTGATTCTATCCCTCTGTTGATGCAGCCTAGAACTGCTATTTTAATCATCCCACCAAACTGGCTCTTTTAATCTGTTACCTGCTTTTAAACACAAGGGGGCAGTGCCCACCTTCAGTTCATCAGCAGATCTATACGCCTCACTATCTTCTTTCCTCTGATTCTGTAAATCCGTTCCTGGACCGTGTGTTGATTTCCTAGCCTGCGCGACGTCTTTGATTTAATTGACTCCTCCTGATGTTCAGCCTCAGCCGTGGGCCGGCCTGCCACTCGCATCACCCTTAGCCAGTTACGAATAAAAAGCCAGGTTTTTTTTTCCCCCGCGCCAGTCTTCCAGCGCAGAAGCGGGCTCAAATCTCCCCTTGCTCTTTATCCATTATTCAATCCTCTTTTGAGTATCCATTATTTATCTCGCTTTGGGTGGTTTGCTGTCCCAGACTCATGAATGCGTCTCCTTCTGTTTCCAGGCGGTGATTCAGAACCCTTTCAGTAATGGTGGGAGTCCAGCCACGGATGCCGTCAGCGGCGAAGCCCGGTTTGCATACTTCCCTGCCTCCACAGTGGGGGATGCCACGGCAGTTTCCGTACAGACAACCGATCAGTCGCTGACACAAGCTGGAGGTAGGGAATCGGGGACACCGGAAAGCTGCTGGAGATGGCTTTGATGGCTCCACGTCTCTTGAACTACCACCCCCAACAATCCCCAATCATTGACCATGAAGCCCAGGCTAGCCCAATGCTACTACCTAGCTAGCTGGGTGTCCATAGTTACCGTATTTTTCCGAGTATAAGACGCACCAAAGTTTTGAAGAGGCAATTTTTTTAAAAAAGTTTTTGCATTCTGCAAACCTCCCAAGAATGGCCCGTTTTTCGTGAAAATGTGCCCATTTTTTTTTGTCAAAAAGGCATGACTAGCCCTTAGGAGGCTTGTAGAGTGCTCCGGGGGGGGGGGGTTGGGAGGGCAAAAATGAACAAAAAAGGCCCATTTTTTTGTGAAAACGGGCCTATTTTTTGTCAAAAAAAAGCAATAGCAATAGCAGTTAGACATATATACTGCTTCATAGGGTTTTCAGCATGGATAGCTTTATGGAGGCTTACAGAGTGCTCCTGGGGGCTGGGGGGGGGCAAAATTGAGCAAAAAACAGCCTGTTTTTCACTCATTTCTGCCCTCCTCAGCCCCCAGGAGCTCTCGGAAAGCCTCCTAAAGGCTATGCACGGCCATTTTGGTGACGGGGCGGGGTTTTGGGAAGCAATTAAATGCTGTGTTCAGTGTATAAGACACATCCAGATTTTCAGCCTCTTTTTTGAGGGAAAAAGGTGCATCTTATACTCTGAAAAAATATGGTATATTATATAAGGCAGTGATGTTGAACCTTTTCGGCACCAAGTGCCCAAACAGGAACACGTGTGCATATGCGTGCTCTGGACACCTAAAGACCAGCTGCCTTGCGTGTGCATGCCTGTTTTTGGGGCCCTTTTCAGGCCATTTTCCGTCACTCGAGGAACCGCAAAGACCAGTTGGCGATGGCAAAGGGCTCTGCGTGCTACCTCAGGCACATGTGCCATAGGTTTACCATCGCGGGTATAAGGAATCAAAACTGTATTGATCACGGTGCCACAGGGTTAAAACTCCGATGGACAAGACAGTAGCTGTGTTTACATGAGGGGCTTTACTCAGACAAATAAACCCTCTGACCCTTTGATCTAATGGGCACCACATGTTAAGATGGTGGGTCCTTCCCACAAGTCAATAAATTGTAAACTGTCCAAGCTCAGTTGAGCTCCTTACGTTGGCAAATCAGTGAAGATTCTGCCTGAAGAAATGGTTTTGATTGTTTATCAATACATATAAAAACAACCTGTGGAAATCTATAGAGAGAGATCACATGAGCTGCAGTACTTAGAAGGCAGCACTGCAGGGTACTTCTGCCGGCTGCCTGCAATTTGGCAGTTCAAATCTCACCAGGCTCCAAGTTGACTCAGCCTTCCATCCTTGCGAGGGGTGGTCAAATGAGAACTCAGATTGTTGGGGGGCAAGAGGCTGACTCTGTAAACCGCTTAGAGAGGGCTGCAAAAGCACTGTGAAGCGGTATACAAGTCCAAGTGTTATTGCTATATGTTTAGAATTGCCACTGGGTATAAGTCTATCCATTCCTTGAAACTGATTTTAATTTTTTGGGGGGTGGGTTTCACCGACAAATGCGCGCACGACAAAAGTGCGGTGACAAAACCGCGGTGAGAAAACCGCGATGTCGAAATCGTGCCCACAAAGGCGCGCCGACAACAGCGCGCCGACAAAAGCACATCATCAACAAACAAAGCAAAAACAGCGTAAGAACCCTAAACCTAACCCTAACCCTTACCTTAACCCTAATCGCGCTTTTGTGGGTGCGGTTTTGTCGGCACGCCTTTGTGGGCACGCTGTCGATGTCACGGTTTTCTTGCCGCGGTTTTGTCGGCGTGGTTTTGTCGTGCACGCATTTGTCAGGTCAAAGGGAGAGTAGAAGAGACTAAAGGAACAACCAAGGGAGAACAGACCATGCTCAGCAGCCAAACTTCAGATTTATTGTGAGGAGGAAAATAGGGAACGGGGGTGTGATGGAAAGTAGGGGGGCAGATGGACAAAAGCATGAAACAGTCTTTTCATGCAAGCGTTTGGCAGTGCTTTTTTTCAGTCGTTAGTCCTTTTATCTGGTGGCGTAACACCTTCTTCACGTTGCTCCTCAGGTCAGTTCTACGTGATGATGACGCCCCAAGACGTGTTGCAGACCGGGACGCAACGTACCTTAGCTCCCCGCACCCACCCCTATTCCCCGTACGTACCGCTTTGGACTCAAATCTGGACGTTTCAATCAGGGTCTTTTCCGTCGGAGGAAGTTCTGGACGTTCCACATTGCGGTTGGGACAGAAAAAAGGGAGGGAGGCGAGCTGGAAGAGGGTAGGACAGGTGGGACCACGAGCCAGGTAATTCTGGAGTCGGGGAGGAAGAGAAAGGAGGCGAATTGGTGTGCCAGAATATAAAAGGGATGTAGCTATGGAAGGATGGCTGAGACCAATATTGGGGGACAATGTGCGGTGGAATCTCCAGCGAGGCTGGTAGGAAGAGTGAAGAAAGGAGCTAGATTTCTCTGCACTGCAGAAAGCAACACAGGCCTGATCTCCCCAGAATCCCTGAAGCCTTATGTGACCGTTCGCAAGGGAATGCAGTCAGCCTAGCAAGATTCTGGTAACATGGATGACTGCTCTGACCCCCCTCGTTCCACACCAAAGCACTCCAAGCCAAAGATACTTTACAGAATTTATTACTAGACAGACAGGTCCTTGGCAGCAAACCGGCACAGACAAGCCGTGCCAGCAATCCAGCACAGATAAGCCTTGGCAGCAATCCAGCCTTCCAAGCTCACAATATTGTTCTCCAACATTAGTTAATGTGTTGACTTCTGCAAAAGGGGTGTGTGCACAAGCATTCCTTTTATAGTCTGGAGAGGAGCCTAATTACCACCAGCTGAGTGCAATTACCTCCTGTAATTGCGTAATTGTTCCTTATACCTATTAGCTCTCCTGTGCCAAGCATCTAGGAACAACTCCCTTGGCTCCTCCTCACTGCTGACCTCTGGATCATACTCCCTTGTCTCCTCCCCACTGGTCCAAGGCTCAGGTGCCTCCTGGTGGCCAACCAGCCTCTGCGCCCTGCTCAGAGTCGGAACCCTGTCCAGGATCCTCCAAAGCTGACTCATAGGGCCCCTCGCTGTCGGAGTCTGGTGGCAACTCCAACGGCTCCTGCTGGGCCACCACAGATGACTAAGCATAAAACATCTCCTTGAGACTGTTATCCTACCTTATCACAATAAATAGGACTCCTGGAATTCTTGACCTGTGTTGTGACCTAGGGCTTCCTGATACAGTAAAAAAGACACGCTTTATGTTAATTCACAGCCCGTAGTGAGTCACAAATAGTTTGTAAAGAGTCTGACAGGAGTCTGCCAAAGTCTTTCGGGATAAGGCTGATAAGCACCCACCTTTATCTCCCTTGAAACGCTGCAAAAAGGCCTAATTGGCAATCAGCTTGCAAGGCCACACGAAGCAAAGAGTCAAAACCGACCAGAACAAACAAAGTTGCTTCCTGCACATGCCTTTGTTCCTCCTTTATGTCCCATGGGAGGGGTCAATCACCTCCAAGCCTTACTCCCAAGTCGTCCCTTTTGTCTTAACTGTCCTTGCCTTTTAGCAGCTTTACACAAGCACACGCTGGGAACAGGCTCTCCCTGTTCCTCTGCCTCGCTGATGTCAGACTCTGGAGGCTCCAGGGACAGCATATAACTCCCAGATGGCCATGGCCCCCTCTCCGACACAGAGCCCTCATCCGAGCCTTCCCCAGAGTCCAGGCCTGGCCCTTGTTCCTCTCTTAACCAACAGCTCCGCAGTCCATCAGCAGACCGCAACAACCTGGCTTGCTTCAAAAGGCTGACTTCGGTTCTTGAAAGCATGCCTAAAATTTGATGGGGAGGGACATGTAGTTCACAGTTGCCGCTCAACTATACCTGTGTTCTTCCCAAAAAGAATGTGGATATTTGTTCTTCTTCTAATTCCTTGTTTGTTTGTTTTTTGTTACTCTCTTTTTAAAACATATTTGAGGAAGTAAAAAAGACGTAAATCATTTTACGTCGGCAACATGTGAGCTGTCACCTTCCAAAAAAGCGAACCCCTGACTGTATAAACAGAGACATAGAATCAAAATCGGGGGAAGTTATTAGTACCGTTTTATAAAGCCTTAGTAAGGCCACACCTGGACTACTGCATTCAGTTTTGGTGGCCACGTTACCAAAAAAAGAAAGATGTTGAGACTTCAGAAATATTGCAAAGAAGAGCTGCTAAAGATGACTAAAGACTTGGAGACTAAAATATATAAACAATGGTTGCAGGATTTGGGTTTGGCTAGTCTAGAGAAAAGAAGGAATAGAGGGGACATGAGAGCAGGATTCCAGTGTTTGAGAAGCTGCCACAAAGAGGAGGATGGGGGTTAATTTATTTTCCAAAGCACCAGAAGGCAGAATAAGAAACAATGGTTGGGAACTAATGAAGGAGAGAAGCAACCGGGAATTGAGGAGAAACTTCCTAACAGTGAGGACAATTAACCAGTGGAATAGCATTCCTTCTGAAGTTGTGGATCACGAAAGGCTTTTAAGAAGAGACTGGACTTGTCTGAAATAGTATAGGATCTCCTGCTTGAGTAGGGGGCGGGGGGGGGGGCTGTAGTAGAAGATCTCCAAGGCCTTTTCCAGCTCTATTTGGATTCGTTTTCTAAAACTGTTGAGCTTTGCAACCTTATGGAGGCCACGCGGAGAAAGGCTGTAGCCCAATTGTTGAATTTCTGTTGGGTTTTAGAAAAACAGACTCTCTGTCTTAGCCATCAGCACTGGATGGGTGTTCCTTTTCCTTCCAATTCTGAACGTCCACGAGGAGCTTAGCTTCCCCGGATTTCTCGATTCTTAGCTACGCCTATCCGTCTCGAAGGAGTACGCTGGCATTTGGCCTCTTTAACTCTGCCTTTCAAAATTGATAGAACGTGTTCTGTCGGTTCTGGGATGGGAACGGGGTTTCTGAAAGCTGCTGTGCTTCTGACTCGTCCATCTCGCTTCCTTCAAATTCTAGGAAAATGGATGGGCCGCGGACGCCACGAGATGAGAGGCGAAGAGCTCAGCACAATGAAGGTGAGCAGAAGAGCCAAGTTGGTTGAGCTCTCTCCTATCTTCACATTTGTGCCCTAATCAGATGAGGAAGGACTGCATGGTTCCGAAATATGATTGAGCATGTTCATTTCCGTTTTTTCCAATTCTTGGAAAACACTCTGATGGCGCAGTGGTTAGAATGCGATACTGCAGGCTAGTTCTGCCCACTGCCAGGAATTCGATCCTGACTGGCTCAAGGTTGACAGTCTCCCATCCTTTCAAGGTTGGTAAAATGAGGACTCAGCAATACGCTGACTCTGAACCGCTTAAGAGCGGGGGGTGTCCGACTCAAGTCCCGCGGGTCGCATCCAGCCCATGGGGTGCTTAGCGTCAGGGTTCCGACAGGTGCCCTAATTAACCCATGAGCTTTGAGCCAAGTTTCAAAAGAAACCTAGTTATTTATTAGGAGCAACATGTCGGCAGGTACCCTGAGTGAAGTCAGCTGTGCCCCGTGAAATTTATGGCTTAACTATAACCCTGTTTGCCCCACCCAGGATGTGCCATAAATCACATTCTTCAACGGAGCACTTTTGTGGGCTGTAGAAAACCTTTTATTTTTTTATTAGTAGAGCTGTGTAATAGGCCTGTTTCTTTTCCTCCAAATCAAGTCATTCTAATCCCTTCACATGTTATATTGTCAGGTTGCCATGTTTGATCAGCGTCTTACTTTTCTCCCCCTTTCTCTCTCTTTTTTTGTAAAAAATTTTATTTATTTATTTTCAAAACAAACATACAACTCCTCCTTCTTTACATACTGTAGAAAGTGTATCAGCTGGTTACAAAAGGCTTTCGTGCATCTCTTCCACCGTCATCAAATATAATTCATATTAATTCAAACATCTTAACTCAAAATATTTATTATATTAACATCATCATGCCTCCACTTTTATTTGACTATAGTTATTTAAACGTCCTTCATCCTTAAATATACCAAGATTTAATACATAACCCCATGCTGGCATTTCATTTACTTATTTGTAAAATCCTCCATTAAAATTAAATCCTCATATCCTGTTTTAGCTAAACATCCATAATATTTAATACCAAAATTTTCTAATCCTCTATGTATATAATTTATTATCATTATCCTTTCTTTATTTAACTATATCCTATATCATAACATTTCCCCCCTATTAGTTAAAACTTGACTGTATCTAATTTTGTTTTTTTATTATTATTGTTATTAATAATCTTTATATATAGTCCAAAAAATTTTCTAACCTTCCCTTCTCATATCCAATTATTACTTACCATAACAGCTCAACATTGTATACATTACTATCATTATCAATTTTTATTTAACTATACCTATTACCACTGGATTTAACTAAGTTTAGCTAATTTTGAATTATACTCTTCCATCTATCAACCTGTATCTTTCTCTCTTTTTCTTAAAGTTGAACGGAGGAGGCGGGACAAGATCAACAATTGGATCGTACAGCTGTCAAAAATCATTCCAGACTGCAATACAGACAACACCAAGACAGGGGCGGTGAGGGCGCTTACTGGTGGGGTGAGGGGGGTACCGCAGAAGGAACAATGTTTTGCTTTGCCAAAACCCGGAAGAACAGCATTCCACCGTTCACACGCGTGCCGTCACCCGAACTTCCGGGTTTCCATTGCGCCCATGGGCGACAGTCCGCTGTTTGTCGCGAGCGTCGCTGCACAGGAAACCGGAAATTCGGGGGCTGGCGCGTGCATGCGCAATGGAACGTTGCTCTTCCAGGTTTTGGCGCTCTAGTGCGTGCGAAGGCCAGCAGGGCCGCGCATTCCTGGCGGGATGGTTTTGCATTCCATTTCCAGCACACAGTGATGAAGAAGGTTAGCTATCGCTGGTTTAGGGTCTCCTGCTTGGGCGGGTGTGTTTGTGTGTTTGTGTTTGTACAAGGTCCCTTCCAACCCTGTTGAGAATCTGATGGAGGATAGATAATTTCATCCAAAACAGGAGAAGGAGGAATAATGCAAATGAGCTGTTTTTTCCCCCTGCATTTGCATCACCTGCCTAGTCATAATTGAGAATTCCTTCTTGGAAAAGTTCCATAGATTGGCAGACACTTAATTCCTAGTGATTTCTCCTTAGCTGAGGAGAACCTCACAGAAAACCTCTCTTTCCACTTGAGAAATCCTGAAGCTGCCATTAGTTGGACAGTTTGGCCTGAACTCAAGAAATTAAGCAGCTTGGACCTCAAATGGGAAACTACCAGGTTCGTAAATAAAGCTCTAGGAAGTCAGGGGGTGGTGGAAACAATTTCAACCATCTTGGCGGGTGGGGGAAGTCTGCGATGAACGATGTCTTTGTTGTTTTCAAGAAAGACGCAAAGACGTCGCCAGGCACCGAGGGATTGACTCAAAACAGATAGAGAACCGCACTCAATGCTTACTTTTTGACTATGGTGGCAAACTCTATACATTGAGATGAACGCATATTTTAGCCAGCCACAAATAAATAAATAAGTCCCATCCTAAAAACAGCCAAAAGGTGTGAAGACGTGTAAAGGAAAAGGAATGAAGGAACATGGTGGCTCAGTGGCTAAGACGCGGAGCTTGTTGATCAGAAAGGTCGGCAGTTCGAACCCCTAGCGCCGCGTAACGGGATGAGCTCCCGTGACTTGTCCAAGCTTCTGCTAACCTAGCAGTTCGAAAGCACATAAAAATGCAAGTAGAAAAACAGGAACCTCCTTTGGTGGGAAGGTAACAGTGTTCCGTGCACCGTCAGCGTTTAGTAATGCCAGCCAAATGACCACGGAGATGTCTTTGGACGGCGCTGAATCTTTGGCTTTGAAACGGAGATGATCGAACACTGCCCACTAGAGTCAGGAACGACTAGCACGCATGTGCAGGGGAACTTTTACCTTTTACCTGTATGTGTATGCTTACATGAGAGAAGGCAGGTTTGCACTTATCCCACTTAAATATCTATTAATATTATTGACAGATGATAGACTATTAATATTATTAATAGATTATTGCGCCTCGGTGGCGCAGTGGTTAGAATGCAGCACTGCAGGCTACTTCTGCTGACTGCTGGCTGCCTGCAATTTGGCAGTTTGAATCTCACCAGGCTCAAGGTGGACTCAGCCTTCCATCCACATGATGACAGAGAACGTCTTTGGACAGTGCTGGCTCTTCGGCTTTGAAATGGAGAGGACTGCCGCCCCCTAGAGTCGGGAATGACTAGCACATACGTGCGAGGGGAACCTTTAAAGGAGGAAGGATCTGAGAGAAGCCTGATGATTCTGGAAGATCCTTCCCAGCATCCAAGATGGGGCAGAACAGGAAGCTCAGTGGTGGAGCTGTTCCTTTTGTTTCTTTCTCTTCCAGAGCAAAGGGGGAATCCTCTCCAAAGCCTGCGACTACATCCGGGAGCTGCGCCAGACGAATCAGCGTATGCAGGAGACGTTCAAGGAAGCCGAGAGGCTTCAGATGGACAATGACCTCCTACGGCAACAGGTAGCTCAGCCCAAATTCTCAGCCCTCCCCTGCTTTGGAACAGGGTTTGAGATGGTGGCCAGTCACAAAGCCAAGTACAGGCAGTCCTCGACCTACACGACCACGACGGAGGCCACAGTTTCTGTCGTTAAGTGAGGCATTCATTTACAGCTTCGCCCCATTTTATGACCTTTCTGTTCTGACTTAGGCTTCCCCAGCAGCACGAAGCCGAGTCCTTGTCCCGATAAACCCCTTTTATTTAATTTACAGTGAGTTCCTCTCCAGCAAAGTCCCGTCCAACAGTCTTTCAAGATAGTTCATAATTACCTGCCTTTATCAGGCTTGGAGAGCTGCCAGACCGATATCTTTCAGACGCCGCAATACTTGGCAAGAATGCAGGAATGAACTAATTGTGTCCTGCAAACTCCACTCCCCTTTCGCTCCTCTTTTATTTCCTCTGGGAGGGGCCATTCATCGTCCACCTTACTTCCAAGTCAACCCTTGTTCTTCAGCTGTTCCCTTTGTCTGGCAACTCTGTGCATGCACACACTGGGAACAGGCTCCAGCTGTTCTTCTGCCTCACTGATGTCTGACTCTGAAGGCAGCTGATAACTGTCAGACGGCTCTGGCCCCCTCTCTGCCTCCGACACAGAGCCCTCATCCGAGCCTTCCCCAGACTCCAGGACTGGCCCCTGTTCCTCCCCAACCTCCTCACTGTCCGAATCTGCTGCCAGCCCTGCTGGCCACTGGCAAGCCACCACAATTTCTTGCAAAAGGTTATCCCGTGACATGCAACTGCCATAAATATGAGCCAGTTGCCAATCGTCTGAATTTTGCACACATGATTATGGGGGTGCCCCAAAGGTCATCACTGTGAAAAACAGCCCTAAGTCACCCTTTTTCCGGTGCTGTTGTAACTTTGATCGGTCACTAAGTGAACTGCCGTAAGTCAAGAACTACCTATGGCCATAGTAGTGGTGCAGGAGTCTGTATGTGCTGCTTCAGGTGAACTCTTCCAGGTCACACAGCCTTGGAGCAAATCTGTAAGTGCAGCCAAGTACAATTTCGGCTGTTGCAGTTGTTAAACTCAGAACAAGAGAAGAGAGGCAGTTTATATGTTTGCGTGTATAATATAAACCGGTGGAAGTTCCCAAAATGCATGTGTGTGTGTGTGCACGCACTTGAGCATACAAGGTGTGTGTTTTCTTCCGGCCAGTTTCTGATGAAAAACTTCCCTAAAAACAAATGGCCTTGCTTTGTGACATAGTGTCTGCTTTACAGCTATCACAAAATCAGTTACAAAAATCGACATCCAGTTTTGGTCGCCACGCTATAAAAAAGATGTGGAGACTGTAGAACGAGTGCAGAGAAGAGCAACAAAGATGATTAGGGGACTGGAGGCTCAAACATACAAAGAACAGTTTCAGGAACTGGGTATGTCCAGTTTAATGAAAAGAAGGATTAGGGGAGACAGGATAGCAGTCTTCCAATATCTCGGGGGTTGCCACAAAGAAGAGGGAGTCAAACTATTCTCCAAAGCACCTGAGGGCAGAACAAGAAGCAATGGGTGGAAACTAATCCAGGAGAGAAGCAACTTAGGACTAAGGAGAAATTTCCTGACAGGGAGAGAACAATTAACCAGTGGAACAGCTTGCCACCCGAAGTTGTGGGATGTTCCATCACTGGAGGTTTTAAACACAAGACTGGGCAAGCAGTTGTCTGAAATGGTATGGGGTTCTCCAGCTTGAGCAGGGGTTGGATTGGATGGCCTCCTAGGTCCTTTCCAACTCTGCTATTCTGACTTGGTTTCATGACACACACAAACCGCCAAACCTAACAACCATTATGACGTACGACGACGGAAATTCCCAGGTTCCTCTAGGTCATAAATCGAAGCCTACTTTTCCACAGTAACCCCTGTTGCGTTTCCTTTATTCTTGACTCCCGCTTACCCCCACCCCAGTTTGAAGAGCCGAGGTGGCGCAGTGGTTAAATGCAGCACTGCAGGCTACTTCAGCTGACTGCAGTTCTGCAGTTCGGCTGTTCAAATCTCACCGGCTCAGGGTTGACTCAGCCTTCCATCCTTCCGAGGTGGGTAAAATGAGGACCCAGATTGTTGTTGGGGGCAATATGCTGACTCTCTGTAAACCGCTTAGAGAGGGCTGAAAGCCCTATGAAGCGGTATATAAGTCTAACTGCTATTGATAACTTCTCCCTTTCTTCTCCTCCTCCTCTTTATTTCCCGTCCCGCCACCTCACTTCTACAGATTGAGCAAATGAAGAACGAAAATACCCTTTTGAGAGGACAGCTTCAACAACACGGGATCGAAATGGTGGGCGACAACCCAGGGCAGTAGCCCCCACCCCGCCCCACCCCTTTCCTTCACCTCTGCCGACATGCCGAATCTCAGCCTCTTCCCAATTTGTGAAACTGTGGCCTCTGGATGAACCTTGCCTCCTTGCTTTGCGTTTGAGGACCGGGAGGGAGGGATGTGTGGGGAGGGGGCAGGAGGGAGGAGGTACAGAGGAGACTTGGGGAGGGGGGGGGGCTTTTCTACCCCATACCTTGCTACGGCCCTAAAAGGTGGCCTCTGGCTTTCTTCCCACCAGGTGCATCTTTATCCTTTCTCTCTGCCTTCCCTCTCTTTCTTTCCCTCCTGGGATGTACTAAGATTCAACAGACGAAAAAAAAACCTGCAATTTTTTTTTTTACACTCGGTTTTTAACACGGGTTCACTGACTTCCGTCACCCTTTTCCTGGATGGGAAGTCGAGGTGGTGTTGGGGTGGGGTGGGGGGAAGCACACACCCATCTTGGCTGTTTTAAAAGGAAAAAAAAAAAGAACTGCTAGATTTTTTCTTTTTCTTTCTTTCTTTCTTTCTTTCTTTCTTTCTTTCTTTCTTTCTTTTTTCTTTCTTTCCTTCTTTCTTTCTTTCACGTCTCTTCTGCATGTTTTCGGCATCTTGCTTCAAGTGGAGGGGGGGCTGTTCTGTTTGGGCGCACGACTACAGCCCCCCCACCCCCCCACCCCAGGGCGTAGTGTCATAGGTACGTCTGGTTGAAACGGAAGAAAATACCGCGGTTCCGGTTGACACAAACACTCACACATGTGTAGCCAGTTCGTTTGAACACAGCCTGCAGACAGGGTGTGTGTGCACTGTTTTACGACGAGGTTGGACATGGCCTTACGCAGGAAAAGAGAAGAAGAAGAAAAACTTTTTGCATTTGCAGGCAATTTTTTTTTTTCATTATGCCAAACAGAATTCTATCTCACTTTCTGGGGACTTGCAAATCAAACCCACGGGATTTTTAGATGCATATTTTGTCACGGAGAGAAGCTGTCTGATGCTGAATTTCTGCCTTTTTTTTTTTTTGCTCCGTCCTCGTAACTCGAGTCACGACAGTTCTTCGAACCATTGTCTCACATTTCTTTTCTTTCCACTGGCCAGAACCACCCTAAAAGTTCACTTTCCTTTCCCATCCTTGTCTCTGTCTCTCTTCCCCCCCCCCCCTCTTCTCTCTCTTGTAAGTAATCTTTATTTTATTAGTTTAAAAGGCGCGTTTGTATAGAGGTACGGTGTTTGTATGATAGCTGAATCCCAGGTTGTTAGGAAAGGCCAATAGTGGTGGGTCGAATGACAAACAGGGTTGCTTTTTGTGTGTGCGTGTGTGCGTGTGCGTGTTTTTTGATATTATATAATTTTTTAATTAAACTTCAGCAGTGTTTTAGGATTTCAGGTTTAAAACAAAAAAACAAAAAAATCAGGAGATGAGGTTCGTTTTTTTTTTAAGGAAAAAAAAGGAAATCTCTATTTTGTGTCCTTCCCTTCTACCCACTTCTGAACAGAATTTTTTTTTAAATAAAAAAAACAAAGAGAACAATAAATGGTTCCTAAAATGGTAAAATACTATTGTAGCAGCAAGTAACGTAGACCTGTTTTTTTTTTAAAAAGATATCTATATATACCAAACACCAACCCTTCCCTTAAAAAAGGGGGGGAGGGAAGAAAGCATATGGGATGGATATACATATCAGAAAACAAATATATGTATGTATGTATGTATTTATGTATGTATGTATGTATGTATGTATGTATGTATGTATGTGTATATGTATATATATTTGTTGTATTTGTGCTGATAAATAAAGGGAGACTAGTATAGATCTATTTCAAGCTATTTAGATAGATCTATACTAGTCTCCCTTTATTTATCAGCACAAATACAACAAAAATGTAACAAAAAGGCAACAGTAAAAATATTGGGTTTCTGCCTGGATGGTCTCTATACACACACACACACACACACACACATTGGTGTATTCGGGTCTTTTCCCGTGTAAGACAGAGTATCTTGGCGACGTTTCGACGAGGTCCCACTCATCATCTTCAGGCTGGTATCTTCGGCCTCATGCCTGCGAGCAAAGCGTGATCGGAGCTGCCATCCCTCTATAAATAAATAAGTAAATATAAGTATTTATAGAGGGACGGCCGCTCCGATCCGACACCAGCCTGAAGATGGCAAGTGAGACCTCGTCGAAACGTCGCCAAGATACTCTCAATCTTACACGGGAAAAGACCTGAATACACCAAAGCCTGCATACCTGTACCCGTGAAAATATACGAAAACATACACGCACACATAGATACATACATACATAAATACATACTGTATATATATAAAAAGATTTAAGGAGTTGACTTGCAGAGTTTGTTGCAAAGCAGGAAATAATTCTGTTTATATATAAAGAGGGGGGGGGGAAATCCTGGATGGAAAAAAATTACTGCTATCTGATCATTTTGTGGTTCAGCATTTCCTTGGGGTGAGTTACGAGGGTGAAATGAAATGACTTCAGTGATTCACTTAGCGGCAGTGGCAAGAAAGGTCATGAAATGGGGCAAAACGCTGTTAACCCGGTTGCTAAGTGAATCTGGCTTCCCCATTGACTGCTTTTGTTGCAAAAGGGGACTCTGGATAGTGCAACCGTCATAAATATGAACTGGTTGCCAAATATTCAAATTCTGATCACATGATCGGAATCATATAAACAGTCATAAGCACAAAAATTGGACACAAGTCACTTCTTTCAGTGTTGTACCTTTGAACGGTCATTAACGGATGGTTGTAAATTGAGGACTATCTTTATGGCCAAACAAGACAGCTGCATTTGGTATAACCCTATAGATAGAGTACAGAAGTACCAGAACAGCAATGAAGCACTTACTATTATTATTATTTACTAGCTGATAACCGGGCATTGCGCAGGTATTTATTTATAAAGGGGAAATGTCTCAACCAAACATACTTTCTAATGTTGGATTTTCCCCCTTACCAGAAGGGGGAAATCCCCCTTGCCCTTGTGGAGTACTGTGAAGCCATTACCATGGCAACTCCACTGCGCTGTACAGTAGAAGCCATTTTATGGGAATACAGTAGAAGCCATTTTAAGACACAACAGGCTGTATCTTAACAGAACACAAACCCGGATGGGTGTCTTACCCCCACAATATTTGCCTTCAGAGAGTAAGTCATCTGTGTACCAAGTTTGGTTGAAATTGCTCGAGGCGTTCCGGAGTTATGCTGGAACATACACACACACAGAGCCATTTTTATGTGTAGATAGATAGATAGATTAGAATTGGCATTAAGTTTATATTTTCCCTTTCATTCAGAGCTCAAGCTGAGGTGTATAACCATCTCACCTGTTTTCCCTACCACAACTGTGATACCAATCAGTTTTGGTGGCTGAAGATGGAATAGTTTTCCAGTTCAATATTGTTACCATTACGCCACCTTGGATCTTGGATTTAGAGAGAGGAACTCATGTAGAATCACCCAGCTGGGCTGATGTGATTGGGAGAGGACTACAACCTGAGTCTTCTCAAACCTAATCCAGCACCTTCACTACTACCTCACCCAAGTTCTGGGGGGGGGGGGTGTAAAAGAGAGGAATTGGTCCCAAAAACATCCAATGAATGCATGTGATTATCGGTGGACTGGAGCATGAGTTTGCCTTATGTCAGTCCAGTACCTTGGCTTCTATATCAGTTCATTTAGCATTGCTTGGGGGCATCCTTCCAATATCGGGGAAAAGGCTGTTGGGAGTATCAGAAGAAGACTGAGAAGATGTGAAGTAAACTGGAGCTTCACTTTTAAGGAGAGAAGGGGAATTGTTCACGGAATGGCTTCCTAAGGTTGCGTAATTAAAACCACAAGTATTCCAAAACTACAATTCCTTAGTTCTCACGTTCACTGCTTTGATCCTGGCAGCTGCCCAACTAAGTTTAATGCTACTATCGGTCCAGATGGCCAAACTTTGCCCATCCTCCCCCTTCAGGTTGCACGTATACCATGCTCAACCTGTGTTTTTTTTTCCTCGCTATGTAATTTATGGGTATAGTGGAAATGTTGATAATGATCCAAGCATTTCAGGAAGATAAATGTGCTAGAATTCCAGCTCCTGGCAGCCTTGATTACTTTTGGAGCGTCCATTGAAGGGGGATGAAATTGGCAAGCTGGAAGCCCCCAAAGGTGCTTTCTGGAGTGGCAATTGGACTTTCCTGGTTTTTCTTTGAAGATGTTTCGCTTCTAGTCCAGGAAGAAAGGACAGCTGAAGAAGCTTCTTGGATGAGAAGCGAAATGTCTTCAAAGAAAGTCCAGTTGCCTCTTGAAAAAGCACCTTTGGGACAACCATCACCTGGATGACTGGAGAATCTCTGTAGATAAGATGGGGGAATGAATGTCAATGAATGTGGACATTCCAAAGGGGTGGGGCTTGCACAGTGGTGGGATTCAAATAATTTACCAACCAGTTCTCTGTCCTAATGACCAGCTGGGTAGGCGTGGCTCAGTGGTCATGTGACGATGTGGGCATGGCCAACTCAAGGTCACTCAGGTCGAGGGGCGTTTCGCCTTAGCTGTTACAATGTAATAAGGGTTAACCGGAGAGACAGTTTCTGTAAGCAGGGCAATAAAGATGAGGCTAGAAACAACATCAGAATGTTTCCTTCCTGCCTTCCTGACAGAATTAGCCCTGTAAAGTGGGGAAAAAAAACAAAATGAGATTTCTTCCAACAACCGGTTCTCTGAACTGCTTAGAAAGTTACCAACCGGTTCTCCCGAATAGGTGCAAACTGACTGAATCCCACCACGGCTTGCAACCCAATATCCCATCCACCATCTTGATTATGATTGCTCCTTCCTTGTATGGAGATGATCCCAGCCCAATGTAGCATCCATTTTAATTGTGGTACATTTGACCTTGAAGGCTCTGCCGAACAATTGAAATTGTGACTGCATGTGTTCCTCCTGTGGCTGCACTCAATAATGAAGGGCTTAATTTTGTGTAAGCTGCTTTGTCCTTTTGATTGAAGTGGCGCAGAAGCACTTAAAAAGAAACATCTTCTAAAGCATTGCTTGCATCCTGAAAGGTGCTGTGTTTATCGCAGCTTTGTGGACCTGGCTTTCCTTGACCACTTGCAAAAGAACCTTTTGTGCTTTCTGTCAGCACTCCTTAATTGGATAATCAGGAAAGAAAACCATTGATAGAAATCAAGTGTACTTTTACTAATTATAAATGAACAGAAGCGTAGCAAAGCGAAGACTGATTACTTAGGCGCGAAAGCAAATGATATATAGAATAACCCATTCCCCACTCCTTGGCATCCCAGTCACAGTCCAATCATAATTCTCCCAATTGTCAGGTGTGAGATAACTTCGAAAGGCATCACCAAGATGGAATGTCGGTACCGTTGGCCTTGGCGGGAAACCTCCGCATGCGCAGTAAGACAGGCAGCAGAAACCCCAGAATCTTCCTCCAGCACAATTAGTAGTCTCCTCCCAAATACCATGCCCCCCCTCCCCGTTTCAATGGCAGCTGAAGCAGCAGCAAAGCAGAGGCTGACACTTTCTTTAAAACAACAACAACTGAACTTTCTGACACATTTACAGGGACATGGGCTGAATTGGAAGGGAGTGGAGGTAAACGTGTTTTGCCTGTAGTAATGTTGTCCTTGAGCTACTTTGAACACAAGGTGACCATGCCTGCCTCACCTCCCCACCCAGGAGCCAAGGACACCAGTGGTACCAGTTGCCTAAACGAACGGTGGCGCTGGGAGGCACCTTGGCTAGCCTGCCTGTCGCCTGTTCGTTTTTGTGCTCGGCGCCACCAGTAATCTGTGATCTTGGCTGTCCCTAACCGTGCCTCCTGTTGGGGAGGGAGCAAGAGAAGAGCAAGAGAGAGAGAGAGAGACACACACATATACACACAGAGAGGTCAAAGTAGGTGACGTTGCAAAGTTGCTGGATTGTTTGTGGATGGAGCTCCACAGTATTGCGTCCTCTAATCTGTATTTTGGACCAAAAGAGGCTCTTGTACAAACTAGGAATTGCCGGGAAGTTCAGATAAAGAAGATGTGCGTATGTCTACCTGGAAAAAGGCTCTTCCCCACAATGGAAACAAGTTGAGAAGGCATGACGATGGTCAATGACTATGGAGATTCTCAATCATCCAGCTCACGGTTGTCCCTAAGGTGCTTTTTCAAAAGACAACTAGGCTTCCTTCTGTTTTTCCTTGAAGATGTTTAGCTTCTCCAAGAAGAAGAAGAACTGAAGAAGCTTCTTCTTTTTATTTTATTTTATCAATTTCATATATACATTCACAATTATATGATCTCATCACTGTTATTAATAATATGTATTTATAACAATTTTTCCCTACTGTTAACAATATACTTGAAGATTGCTTTTTTAACATCGCATAGATCCATCTTATCTTACAACGGTCCTACTTCTTCTTCCCTCCCTCCCTGTTTCCTTCCCTCCTCTCCTTCCCTCCTTCCTTCCCTCCTTCCTTCCTTCCCTCCTTTCTTTTCTCCTTCTCTCCTTCCTTTCCCCCTTCCTTTCCTCCTTCCTTCCCCCTTCCTTCTCTCCTACATTCCCTCCTTCCTTCCCTCCTTTCTTCTCTCCTCCTCTTTGAAGAAGCTTCTTGGATGGAAAGCAAAACGTCTTCAAGGAGAAAAACAAATTTCCAGTTGACGTTTGGGTTAGTAAATGACTTGAGAAGATTAACTGGGTTTTGGATCACTTGGATGCTGCTGTGCAAATTGCAGTATAATTCATTAGCGCCTTGGTGATATTCCGGCAGATTATGTTGCATCGGGAGTTGCCCGCAACCATGGAGCGAGGCAAATATGGCGCCAATATGAAAACTGGTGAAATTATGAGCGTGCAAAAATCAGCTACTAAAGCCAATGTAACAAAGAAGAAAGAGGATTGACTGTGTTTTGGGGCAGGATGGGTTTGATTTAAATCAACTCGATTTAAATCACAATTTAAATCGCTAGTAGAAAGGCTTGATTTAAATCAACTTGATTTAAATCATGACTTTTAAAGAGCAGCTGTCATCTCTGTCCCTCGGTGGCTCCTCCACCGACCCGCTGTTGACTCTCTGACGGTCCCAATATTGCAGAATACACAGCCTCGTGCTACGTAACATAAACTCCATTTCATGCTGAATAAATTAAATCATTAATGTGTGTTAACTAGAGAACTATCTTTAGATAGATTTTTTTTAATTCCAAAAGCATTTTATTAAAAATAAATTTGATTTTAAAAATCTGATTTAAATAAAAAAGCCGATTTAAATAAAAAAAATCTGATTTAAATTGTTTAAAATCTGATTTTTTTAAAAAAAAATTAAAAAACTATTTTTTAATCTACCCTGTTTTGGAGAAGGCTACAACTTCCATGGATTTATTGATAACCTATTTCTCCCACAGGGTAGCCTTTTTAATTGACTGCCTCCTGAAAATCATTTGGCACAAACTCACCATTTTTTCCTATAAATGTTAAAAGCCATACTTTTAAAATAATAATAATGTGTTTGCTGGGCTGACCTACAGGTGGTTGGTTTTCTTTATTTGTTTTCCCTTACTTAAACAAATTAAATCTCCTGATTGAAAGGCAGACGTTGCATTATTTTAAGCTTTTTTTTAAAAAAAAATGCCATCTGAGTTTCTTTTTTTGTAGAAAAGCTGACTCGAAGAAGCTTGCACGAATGATTAAGTCAATTATTCAGCAACTAAGTCACAAGCTAAGCAACTGCGTTTCAGCCTCCTGAATTGTGCGAACTCAACCCCTGGACTTATCCTTAGAAAATCACAAAAGGTGGATGATAAACCAGCTTTAATTCCAAAGCTTGTGTGGAAGAAATCATACTTGTTTTAAGATAGTTAGTTAGTTTACTGATTAGCCCTTGGGCCATATCAAAGTGCAGAGTTCCAGACACAAATTATTACTAAAATCTGATTTAAAAAAAAAAAACATTTAAAATGGAATTGGATAAAATACGATTTAAAATGAAATTGGAATAAAATAACAGTTTACAGTGAAATTGGAATAAAAAACCAAGGATTTAATATACAGATAAATAAAATATACTGAAATGATATTTCGGTATCGCCCCTACAATCTTCCCCAATCAGTCCCACGTATGCTGATCTCAACTGAACCATTTTGCTCAAGTACTGTGCTGTGTTAAACATTGTTTGCAAATTCTTGCCTGCACATAAGGTAAGTTATTTCGATATGGGGGATCCCAATGGGTCATTCGTTTAGTGCAGGGGTGTCAAACTCGATTTTATTGAGGGCCGTGACCCGACTATTGCGTGATAGACATATGCGTGCTGACAAAACAGCGCCGATTAAAACACGACGTCAAAATCGCGACAACAAATGCACGATGACAAAATCGCAATGATAAAAACATGATGACAAGGACAATAAAATCGAAAAAATTACTGTTAGGGTTAGGGTTATAGTTTGGCTATAGTTTGTTGACGCGATTTTGTCGGCGTGCATTTGTCAGCGCGCCAGTGTCAAAAATCAATTAGCGATTTTGACGGCGCTCATTTGTCCGTCGTGGTTTTGTCGGCGCGCATATGTCTATCGCGCATTTGTCAGTGAACCATCGAGGGCCACATCAGAGTTGTGCTTGACCTCTGGGGGCTGGAGTGAGCCTGGCCGGGGTGGGTGTGGTCAGTTCAATGTCACTCATGGTCAGTACCAGTGGTGGCCCAAGCACTTTGCCAGCAAAAATGGGGTTCTGAGTTCCGATTTTGGCTGGGATAGCCTCCTGCAACCCTCTGCCAGCAAAAACAGAGCTCCAGAGGGCTGCTCACGGCCCTCGTCAGCTTATGTTTTCACTGGCACTCTGACCCGACTTGCCTTAAGAGTCAACGGTGTCCCTTTCTAAAACATGCAACTTCGTAAAGAGAATGGAAACAGCAATGTTGAAAGAGTTTCAAAGCTTTACTTACAATGCCGGCGCAACCTGAATTAAAAAGTTCTATCCAAATGGAATTCACACAAAAGAGGCTACTCCACAAAAAACTAACCTGGCTTAGCACATTGAGCAAATGTGGCTGCCAGATTTGCAACTGCCGTGCGTATGTGTTGTGTGAACACCACTAGAACAGGTTCCTATTCCTGTTTCGCCTGGGTTCGGGCGATCCTCTAGTGCAGATTCTGCATGGCGATCCCCAAATTCCACTCCTGGCTGGCCCCGCCCACCCTGCCCCTCCCAGGAGTCTCCATTTGGCCCGTTTTGGATGCCAGGTAAGTGCAGGGCCCGCAGGGTGGGTTAAAAATGGGCCTCCCGGAGGCTCTGGAGAGCTGGAGATGGACCCATTTCCAGCCTCCAGGGAGCCTCCGGTGCCTGGGGGAGGCTGTTTTTGTCCTTCCAGAGGCTCGAGGAAGGCCGCCGGAATCCGGGGAGAGTGAAAACTCCCCTCAGCCTGCAGGAGGCTGACTCAGCCTGCAGGAGGCTGATTAGGCCATGCCCACTTTGGCCACGCCTATCCAACAACCAGTCAGAGAAGCCGTTACTAAAATTTTTGAAGTCCACTCCTGCATTGTCAGCTTAAACTCGCCCATCTTTCCGCTGGACTGAGGCAATGAAGCAATAATAATTTTCAAAAGGTTGCCACTCCTTGTACAAAGTGCAGGAAGTACTTACAACAGTTTGTTTAGTGACTGTTGGAAGTTACAATGACCCTGAATAATGTTGAGTGATGGCCCCTTTTCACTGTTACGACCTCGGCAGCATCCCCACAGTCACGCGATCAAAATTCAAATGCTTGGCCCCTGGTTCCTATTTATGACCGTTGCTGTGTCCGAGGATCATGTGATCCCCTTTGGTGAACTTCTGACAAGTCAACGGGGAAGCCAGATTCACTTAAGAACCGGGTGATCAACCGCAGCGATTCACTTAACAACTGTGGCAAGAATGGTCAGAAAACGGGGCCAAACTCACTTAACAAATGTCTCACTTCACAATCGAAATTTCAGACTCAATCATGGTCGTGTAGGTTGAGGACTGCCTGTATGCCAATGGACATCTCCCATTACCACTGGAGGCTAATAATAATCAAAATATTATCCTGGGCTTAGAATCATATTCTTCATTTCTACGTGTCTCCCTTCCTTGATTGCTCAACTCTGTTCAGGCGTTCTGAAAAATAAGTATTTCTGACATCTTTGGGGGGGAAAGGGGTATCTACCTACTCTCTTTTTGGCATCATACATTGAACGGCAAGGATCTTCACCTTCACAGCTGCACTGAAATCTGAAAATAATGGGTTAGGGCATACCTCCCAAAGACCAATAAGATTGCACAGGATGGGCCTTCTCCAGGTGCCATCAGCTGGACAATGTCGGCTGGCAATGCCTCGGAGTAGGGCCTTCTCTGTTGCCGCTCCGGCCCTATGGAATGAGCTACCCCCAGAGATCCGGACCCTACCCACTCTCATGGCCTTCCGAAAAGCTATCAAAACCTGGCTATTCCGGCAGGCCTGGGACTGTTGATCTCTTGATTGAGGTCCAGCCCTGCTTAGACTGGGTGCATGTTGTGTTTCTTTTAATTTGCTGTGTATTATTTGTTTTAATCTTTTCTTAATATTTTTTTATTTCTGTAAGCCGCCTGGTGTCCTCCGGGATTGGGCGGCCTATAAATTCAATAAATGGGTTGCTGATTTGAGAGAGGCCCTTGTGCACTGAAGTTTCCTCTCGAAGTCTCTAATCAAGGAGAGAAGCAACCTAGAACTAAGGAGATATTTCCCGACAGTGAGAGAACAATTAACCAGTGGAATGACTTGCCTCCAGAAGTTGTAGGTGCTTCAACACTGGAGGTTTATTAGAAGAGATTGGACAACCATTTGCCTGAAATGGTACAGGGTTTCCTGCTTGAGCAAGGGGTTGGACTAGAGGACCTCCAAGGTGCCTTCCAAGCAGTAGTGGGTTTCAAAAATTGTTCGAACCTACTCTGTGGGTGTGGCCTCCTTTGTGGGAGTGGCTTGCCGCCCATGTGACTGGATGGGAGTGGCTTGCCGCCCATGTGACCGGATATGAAGATGCCAACGACACTTGTCAGAACCACCTTAAATTACCTCAAACACAGCACTGGCATGCATAAGAATATGATGTCAACTTGTTTTTTAAAAGGCGTCTTTGGTTTGCGTTAAAACAACTTCAACACACGCAATGTTCTGATTGCACCACAAACGCAGTAGTCATCCTTACCTTTCACAGAGGCACTGAGTTTTATAAATATGAGCATGATAGTGTAGAATAATCATATCCAAGGATCAGTGGTGGGTTTCAAAACATTTTGGAATCTCTTCTGTAGGTGTGGCCTGCTTTCCGGGTCCACTGGTGGAACCACTTCTAACCGGTTCGGTAGATTTGACGAACCGGTTCTACCGAATAGGTGCGAACTGGTAGGAACCCACCTCTGCTTCCAAGTCTGTTATTCTGTTATTTTCACCATGCCCACACTTTGTCTATCATGTAGAGACACATCGTAAGACAGTTCTGGCATTTAAGCCAAGAGGCTATGCTCTGGACTCCTTTTGCTGGAGGTGGTGAGATCTTTTTCTTTTTAATATATTTTTATTCTTTTTTAAACAAAACAACACATACAAAACAAAGCAAGAGCAGAACAAAAAACAACTTTCCTCCATTTCATCAAGCATGTCGTTTGGTTACAAGTTTTACAAATTCTTAAACTCAGGGTTATCATCACTGGTTTACATTAAACATAACTGAGTACTTTGCTGTCATTCAGCATTATGTATTCAAATTACCATTAATGTTCTTTCATTTGTAACAATCCTTATTTCCTTAAATTCATGATTATCTATCAAATAACAATGAGTCTTTAAAGTATTATAGTGTCACCTATCTCTAAGATGAAAGAGAGAAGAATAGAACAAAGGGTTCCCATTAATTTATAATATACATTCATATTTTCAGTTGACCATAATGTCACCAATCACCCAATTATTAATCCATATAGTGGTTAAGTATTTCAATTCATGTATATATCAATTGTTCCTTACATCATCATTCATCCATTTAATATACAAACATCTTTCTGATACAAAATGGTCACTACATACAATTATACCAAGGTATTCAAATCATCCCGTTCTTAGACATTAAAATCATTATTGTACTTTATACAGGGCGGGGCATAACCTTTTCCTAGGGGGTCACAGCAACACTTGTAATAACAACACAAATAATTCATACACCATTCGAAAGCCCATCAAAAACTGAGTTTATTGACACGATTTAATAGTCAGTATGACCACCATTAGCCCTTCGAACAGCATTCAAACGAGGTGGATAAGAACACAACAAATCTTCAAACAGTTCCGTTCGATTTTCAGGGCGGGGCATAACCTTTTCCTAGGGGGTCACAGCAAGATCGACAGCAGTTTACAACTTCCGCGACACCTCATTTTAAAGCCCATAAAAAACTGAATTGAATGAGCTATTAAATGTTAAATTTGTTTTGGTTGAAACTTTGAGAATGAATTTGGAAACTGTGTTGAAAAATCTGGAAAATCGAACGGAACTGTTTGAAGATTTGTTGTGTTCTTATCCACCTCATTTGAATGCTGTTCGAAGGGCTAATGGTGGTCATACTGACTATTAAATCGTGTCAATAAACTCAGTTTTTGATGGGCTTTCGAATGGTGTATGAATTATTTGTGTTGTTATTACAAGTGTTGCTGTGACCCCCTAGGAAAAGGTTATGCCCCGCCCTGTATATCATGTGAATGAGGTGGTGAGATCTTTGAGACAGATCTCAGTGGCTGCCTTGATCATTATGGACTTCTTGCTTTCAGAAGTCTAGACTGAATTTTCATATTTTGAGGGTTTTTGGTTTCACATTTTTAGAAAGAAGGTGAAAGAAAAAGGCAGCTTATCTCCCTCCCCTATTGGGTATTTAGGCTTCTGTGGGTGTCCTTCTTTTGGCTGATTGTTGGTTTAGGTGATTTTTTTTTTAAAAAAAAAAACTTTATTTTAAACACATAAACACATCAACAAAAACAAACGCATGACTTAACACAACATAGGAACAAGAAGTTCCATCATATATCCTACAGCAGTTCCTTATCGGTTTCTTTACAGTTGGTGTTTTCCCTTCTATACATTTCTATCTTGCATTCATGGTCCCCTTATTCATTATCCATTTTTATATACAATTCTATATTTATTTATACTTAGCTATTTATACCAAAATATTGTTTACCTATATTATGTTTTATATTCTTACTACCATTTATTCTCTTACATACAATTATAGGTATACATTCACATATTTATTCTTTTCCTTTGCCATTCTTATACTTTTGTTGTTCCATTTAAAAGGTTATAATATACAGTTTGAGTTGCTTTGTTTACCATCCCTAGGGCCTGTTGTAACACCACCTTAGGTGATTTTGATGTTCTTCTAATTTATTTAGAACTTTGGAGGTTGGATTCCTGAATTTTTATAGTAATGAATTATTGTATTTCTGGGGATCAGGGAGAAACATAGATATTTTTCAATACGCCAGTGATTAGTCAATAAAGAATGGGCACAATTTAGGGGTGGAACTGGTCCCACCATCCCGGAAGCTGGAATCATATTGGCTTGTCCTCAGAGAAGAGGACTGCCTGGAACTGATGCATCCAAGGTCACTGATCCTGGACAGAGTGCATGGAAGGAAAGGTGTCCTGCCTGGCGCCTGTGGGTCTGTGCTTGGCCGCCAGAGAGGAGCCATGGGTCTGCTGGAAGCCAGCCAAATCCCATCAGGGATGCAAGCAGAATGGAGAAACAGCAAACAAACGGATTTGCTTGGTGCTCTGAACAAATAGATTCTCCGAAAAGGGGAAATCTTGTTAGCAGAAGACAACTGACTGGAAAGGGGGCTTCTCACATCACTCAGATATCAGGAAAAGCCCCCCTCCCCCTGGTAATATGCCCACTAGGTAGGTTCATGCAAGCAAAATATGGACTCCTTGCTTGGGGAGAATTGAATTCAATCAGTATTCAATTTGAGACATATTGTTGGTGCTTGAGACTATGTTCTTTTGATGATAGATGATAGATAGGTAGAAGAGAAAGAAGATTGATGATAAATAGATAAATATATAGATGATAGACAGACAGATGATAGATAGATAGATAGATAGATAGATAGATAGATAGATAGATAGATAGATAGATAGATAGATAGATAAGATAGATAGATAGATAGATAGATAGATAGATAGATAGATTAGATTAGATAGATAGATAGATAGATAGATAGATAGATTGATAGATTGATAGATTGATAGATAGATAGATAGATAGATAGATAGATAGATAGATAGATGATAGATAGATGAAAGAAGATTGATTATAAATGTATACATAGATTATTAGATCATAGATAGATAGATGATAGATAGGTAGATAGGTAGATAAGTGAGATAGATGAGATAGATGAGATAGATGATAGATAGATAAATAGATAGATGATAGATAGATAGATAGATAAAAGAAGATTGATTATAAATATATACATAGATGATAGATGATAGATACATAGAAGATAGAGATAGATAGATAGATGATAGATAGATAAATAGATAGATAGATAGATAGATAGATAGATAGATAGATAGATGATAGATAGAAAGAAAGAAAGAAAGAAAGAGAAAGAAAGAAAGAAAGAAAGAAAGAAAGAAAGAAATGGACAGACGGACAAACAGACAGACTACATTTTGTCCACATTTTCAGAGAGGCAAGTAGAGCATACACTTCTTCAATTTCTCTTTATATCCACCCTGTCAGATCAAAAGAATAGGGGTAGCCCTCCAGAGAAATTTGAATTTTAGCCCAACTTTTCCAGGACTTAGTTCAGCAATGTAATCACTATAACACATTAACGTCCATATGCTCTGAAAATCCAGCCAGTTGTGACTAGTTTAATACTAAAGTAATCCACGGGAAAGCACATTGGTTGAACACAGCCATACCATCCTGGTCATCTTCCTAGAGATGGAGGGAAGAAGGAAGTGTCATCTTTTCGGTCATGACATAATGGTAAATATGGCATTGTTTGCATTATTTGTGCAGTGGTGCCATGCAATATATGATGTCTTTGTAGCGCATACTGAGTGTCTATGGAGAGTCTCAGCTATCCAGGTCATGGTTGTTCCAATGGTGCGTTTTCAAGAGGCAACTGGACTTTCTGGTTTTTCTTTGAAGACGTTTCGTTTCTCATCCGAGAAGCGAAAAAATCTTCAAAGAAAACTGATAAAATCCAGTTGCCTCTTGAAAAAGCACTTTTGGGACTCATACTCATTGATGTAGCCCAAATGGCATCATTCTGATAGAGCAGAAAGATAATAGGTTTAAGGTAAAGGTAAATGTTCCCCTTGCATATATGTGCTAGTCGTTCCCGACTCTAGGGGGCAGTGCTCATCTCAGTTTCAAACCCGAAGAGCCAGTGCTGTCCAAAAACGTCTCCGTGGTCATGTGGCCGGCATGACTAAACGCCGAAGGCGCACGGAACGCTGTTACCTTTCCACCAAAGGTGGTTCCTATTTTTCTACTTGCATTTTTAATGTGCTTTCGAACTGCTAGGTTGGCAGAAGCTGGGACAAGTAACTGAACTACCAACCTTTCTGATCGACAAGCTCAGCACCTTAGTCACTCAGCCACCACGTCCGAATAATAGATTTAGGCAAATATAAAATAAAGCATTTTTTAATGGTAAAAAAAATATGCTAGGGTCTACTGGAAGAATTGATAGAAATTTTTGGCTCTTATTTTCAACAACAGAATATCTCTATTTGTAGGGGTGAAGGGGTGAAGGATAAACTACAAGAGGATAAGAGGATTTTTGTGTGAAAGATTTGCAAACATTATAAACATAATATTTTCTTCCAGAATTATAAATAAGCAACTGGTTCTTTGGGGTCTCGAATTTACATTTGTTTAACATTAACTAAGGAGTTTCACCCAAAAAATCCCCTTTAATTAGTACCATCAAATCTCAATGAGATGTTTATCATTTTACTCTTGTTTTTGACAATTGCCTGATTCTCTTTGCACAACGCAATAGATTGAGAACCTTAGAAGTTTTCTACTTTCTGACACCAAGCTTTTCAGAAACGTGTGTACTGTCAGAGATTAGTCTTGATCATTCCCTGGAACGCGAAAGGGAAGTCAACAACCTTTTTAAACTTTATTCCATATTTTAGAAAAAGAACAACATGTTGATCAACTTTGAGTTGGGCATATATGAAGTGGTGGGGGAAAAAAGAAACCTTAGTTTATTGTTTAAAAATCATGTTTACATTAGGACAGCCATATATTCAAAGTCAATAGAAGGAATATTAGAAATAAAAAAGAAAAGAATTGGAACAATTTACAGAATCTGAAATTTAATAGTTTTCCTTTTATGAAAGTATTAAGTTGGATAAAAACTAGATGAGTGTTAAAATACAGTAAAAGCATTTGTATAAAAAAATCTTAGAAATGACAAAAAAGAGGGTTTTTTCCCTACATTTCTAAATCTTACTTCCTTTTCATAGCCATTTAAGAGAATGGATCAAGAATACTTTTTAAAGCCAGATTTAATGAACACTGTTAAAGTTGAAATGTGTTTTCTTTTAAATCTCTTCAGCAACTATAACTTTTTGAAGAAACTCCTCAATATGCCTTTGATTTAAAATCTGTTAGAAATCAGATTATTCATCTGACTTTTTTTTAAAAAAAAAACCCTCTAAATTCTGGTAATTGAAAATTCTAAATATTGATCACATTGGGGCTATTAACATTATTGCATTCAATAGCAATAAGTGATAATAGCTAAGTGATATACATATAAAGACTTTCAAAAAACGAAAGAATTCCCAGTGCAGCAGTAGTAATAATAGTAATATTAATAAGCTACTTGTTTGTGCTGTATTACAGATAACTTTCAAACTGTGAGAGAGCTCCTACATTCCCCTTTTGTTGCTTCAAAGCTCTATAAAAATACATTAAATGTTGTATTGACCTTTATCTTTAATTTAATTTCAGTCTTCAATTACTTTATTTTTATCTATATATATATACATGCACAATTCTTGTATTTGCAATTTCAGTACACTTAAGTATTTACCTTTTCCATGGATTTGTTGCTAAATGGGTCAAAGACAGGAAGTCTTATTCATCTTTTAAATGAATTGCAATTTCAAAAATATTTACATGTGGAAAAGGGGAACTGAGTGTCCGAAATCCTGCTTTACTAAGCAAACTGTCTGTCTGTCTGTCTGTCTGTCTGTCTGTCTGTCTGTCTGTCTGTCTGTCTCTCTTTAAGAATTCTAGAAAGATGTCAGTTCTAGATTTATTTATACAAATACATAAGAATGTATTTGAAAATACATGGAGTTCGCAATAGTGATAGCAATTGTAAAAATTATATTATAATTTGGGACAATATACTGTATGCACTCTAGTTTACTATACATATTGATCATTTGGTATTTATTCCTTAGAATTTGTGGTTGTTAAAGATTTCCCCTAACTTTCTCTAGTCTGCTCAAAATGTGTGCTGAATGCTTGCAAGAGTAATTTTTCAACCACTGAACTTTTATTTTTGACTAGCAAATAAATGAAAGTTTCATGTCGAAGTTTTTCATGACCTCCAGAGAAGAAAGCACTCATTTGAAGGATGTAATTCAGAAAATAAATTTAAAAATGAGCTGGAAATTATACAGTATAAATGTCCACATAGTTACTCCGAACTAAATCTCACTGCATTCAGCAGAGTCTGTTCCCAAGAAAATGTAGAACTGCATAAGAGTTTTAAAACTATGGTGATCATGAAAGTTAACTTCATCGCAACTGAGCTACTTTTCAGTCTGAACTGAAATTCGATCTATATGTAAATCTCATCTAATGTTTTTTTTATAATTATCCACTCAAACATTTATTGTAATTTGGGCAAAGTGGTCAATCTCTACTACTAAGAAGAATACTATCAATGGAACTCTAAGACCAAAACTGACAATACCTCCATACCAGTGGGAACATTTTAACTCCCTGGAAATTTCTACTATTTACCACAATATAGCAAAAAGAATAAACAAAAGCAGGTTTTATTATGAAGCAGAATTAATTAGAAGCATTAACACCATGTATTTACTTATGGATTAAACAGAAAGTGAGACTCACACTTAGGTGTTAACTAATTCTTCATTTCTGTGTTGTACTTCTTCTAATGGAGCTTTTAGGTAATCCTTTACAAATCTCTTCCTTTCCTCCCACTCCCAAAAGTCCAGTTTTATGTCTATTCAGGGGGTGGGGGGAATTGTGGTCTGTGCAGCTACTAAAATGATATGTGATCTACAACAACCTAAATAATCAAGAAATGGGATGCACCTTTTAAAAGATCAGATAATTTGTTGCCTGATCAACCCATATTTAAATAATTGCATCCGACTTAATCCAACTCTTTGATTTTAAAAAATGGCATGTTCTGATCTATTGAGGTCAGGTTGAGAATTAGAACCTGTGGAAGCATAAACTTCAAGGCCAGATCTGGATCTGCTAATTTTTCCAGGCATTCTTCCGTCCCAAAATTGGGACATCAACCTCTTTCTCTGCTGATGTTACTTGATTTCACGAGTTCTCCACCTCTGCTTCGCTGACTGGCAGAAGACCTCTTGCACAACGTTGGGGTGGATGAATGGCTTGTTCCAAACCTTGATTTCCCTATTTTGGACATGTGCTGATTTGACTGTTTTATTTTTGAATCCCAGCGAAGAAAATTACAGTAAATCTTACTGCAATGGTTAGGAAAATCCAAGAAAGGATGAAAGCTGGAACAGAATATACTCCTGGTTTCTTAACACCAGCCTTGGGTCTATTCAGTTTTTTTGCACATGCGGATGGAACTGACCCAGACATGTTACGTCAGTTGGGAAATTTGTCTCCTTTTCCAGTAGGTCTGAGGGATGTGCGCTACTGTTCAAATGTGATAAGTTCTATTGACCTGTTTGCTGGCCATTATCTTGCCCACGTGTGGACTTTCCTGGATCACCGATCATTGGTTGATCCCAACTAGGGGAGGGACTCTGTCATCCTTAAAAGTGGCTCCTGTGTTCACTTGCCTACAACACAATCTTGGTTTATGCCAGAGAGAGAACGAGCAAGAGAAGATTTTTATTTTGTAAGGACCCAGCCTTACTCAAAAAAGGAAGATGAAACTTCAAGTTATCTGCGTGCTCTTCGTTTTACTTAGTGCTGCTACCAGAAACCTCTGCGCCTTCACTATTCAGGTAAGGACAATATTATTCATGTTATGCAAAAATGTGCTTTCCAGTTTCTTGGACATTTTCTTTCTCTGCTGAAGTAGCTGATGTTTTGTCCCCTTCACTGTTACTTTAGTTTTAATATCTTCTCATCATGTCCTTGAGCTGCCTTAACTAGGCTTCAGCTTCATTTTAGCCAATGAAGCTTGTTTTCCGGTTTTCCACTTTTCTCTGTCTTCCCATCCTTCTGTAAACTTGCTGGAAGTCCTTGCTTCCTGGTCTGAGAAAACCCATGGAAAGCAATATACCTGGAGATCTTCCTCTAGTATTTATAAGAAGCCAGGAAGGATGAAGGCTGCTGGAGAAAAGATTGTTGTTATGAAAGTTGGGATGTTTGTACCTTTCAGCTGTCTCATAATTGTTTTTGTTAGTTGCAAAGTTGTCTGATCCATTGCGACCCCATGCACAATCTTCCTCCAGGCCTTCCTGTCCTCTACCATCCTCTGGAGTCCATTTAAGCACATGCCTACTGCTTCAGTGACTCCATCCAGCCACCTCATTCTCTGCCATCCCCTTCTTCTTTTGCCCTCCATCTTTCCCAGGATGAGGCTCTTCTCCAGTGAGTCCCTCCTCCTCATTAGGTGGCCAAAGTCTTTGAGATTCATCTTCAGGATCTGGCCTTCTAAAGAGCAGTCAGGGTTGATCTCCTCTAGGACTGACCGGTTTGATCGCCTTACAGTCCAAGGGACTCGCAGGGGTCTTCTCCAGCATAATTCTCCAGTCTCATAATTAATGGACTTTTAATCATTCTAAGCTTTTCAAAAGCAGGATAGTGGTGGGTGGTAGATGAAAATACAAGCTGGTCCTGGTGACTGCTGAAGGAGCTTTGGAGTTGGAATATTGGGCCAGAATAGAGAAACGTTGATTCTTATGACGTCACTTGATTATGGAACTCACCAGATGATTTGGGGATGGGGCAGGGTGGAGTGGGCAGGGCAGGGCCAGCCAGTGTTGGGATTTGGAAGTTCTCGGAACCGGCCATAACATTAGCTATGGGTTCTCCCAAACCCGGACGAACCTGTAGCAGCCCAACCCTGCATTGAGAGAATTATACCCCTGTTCTCTAATTTTAAAGATTTGGGCCCCTAATGCCTAGAAAGCTGAATTCACACACCTTGCTTAACCTTCAGCTCAAAAATCTTGACAAAATCACACAGCATATAATGTCTAAACAAACTGGCTTTAAGCTCATAACCTAAAGATAGAGGCTGGCTCTCCCACAGGAAGCTGAACCACAAGCTAGCTAACTACATTTTAAATGAGTCTACAACATTCTGGGAACATAGGCTACTTTTGAAATCTTTCTTTCCTCTTTGAAAATAGAAGACTTGAAAGAAGTATTTTTGTTTCCTCTTCATTGCAGAGAGATATCCAGAAAGACTTGGCTGGTGTGGATACCTACAAAACAGAAAGCATGGGACTGCAGGTGAGACCAGAGTCTGTGTAATGCTTGTAATATTCCATGAGTGAGCAGAAAGGAGAAGACCTTGCTCCGTGTGCAATCCATTCAAAATACAAACTCACAGTCTTACATTCTGAACTTTGCAACTGTGTTGTTGATGTGAGCTGCGGTCATGTCCCACCCATTGCAACCCCATGGACAATGTTCCTCCAGGCATTCCTGTCCTCTACCATCCTCTGGAGTCTGTTTAAGCTCGTGCCGACTGCTTTGGTGACTCCAGTCAGCCACCTCATTCTCCGCCCTCCCCTTCTTCTTTTGCCCTCAGTCTTTACCCAGCATGCGGCTCTTCTCCAGGGAGTCCTTCCTTCTCATTAGGTGGCCAAAGTATTTGAGTTTCATCTTCAGGATCTGGCCTTCTAAAGAGCAGTCAGGGTTGATCTCCTCTAGGACTGTCCCATTTGATTGCCTTGCAGTCCAAGGGACTCGCAGGAGTCTTCTCTAGCACCAGAGTTCAAAGGCCTCCATTCTTTGGTGCTCAGCCTTCCTAATGGTCCAACCTTCACAGACATACATTGCAACTGGGAAAACCATAGCCATGACTATACATTTGCAACTGTAGGGAAATAGGAGTCTCAGTTGCAACTTGTATTCTGTTTTGGTTTTTTTGTTACTTTCCCAATTTTAGATCTTTTTTTTAAAGAATCAATAATCTAGACACTCGGATTGATATACTAGGAATTTAGTATACTGCTAGGTTGGCAGAAGCTGGGACAAGTAATGGGAGCTCACTCTGTTACACGGCACTATGGATTCGAACCGTTGAACTGCCAACCTTTCTGATCAACAAGCTCATCATCTTAGCCACTGAGCCACTGCATCCCTCTAAGCCTCGATTAGACATGTTCAAATCAGGTGTCATGAAAAGTTAAATAAGAACAAAAGAGATCCCTTGGAAGCCATGGCTACCGGTAGTTCTAGATAGGTTGCATTCTGATCTTCATTGTAAATCCTCTTTCTGAAATCCAAACTTGTGCACACCCAGAAAGTAAATCCTTTTTATTTCTCCCCACAGGCATTGCTAGGAAGATCCAAGCGTCACATCAGTCACATTGCTCTCTGCAGATATTGCTGGGACTGTTGTGGGAACAAGGGTTTTGGCTACTGTTGCCGGACATGAAGAGGACAAAGTCCATGAGAGATGACAACTCTGCTATGGAGATACCCTTCTCCCGTGTAGAAATGACCACCTCCCAAAAAATACCTCTTCCCATTGATCTCCAGGTCTCCTGACACATTCTCCTTATTTATTAGTTTGACAGTATGTGGTGTTTTTGTTTTGTCTGATGTTCTTGTCAGTTCTTGAGAATTAAACGTATTTTTATCTCATATGTGCTGTTATGGATTTGTGATTCTCTACCTCTGGATGATATTTTCCTGCCTAAGATCTGGCCTTCCCAAAAAAAAGGCAAACCACAAATCACCTGATTAGCCTGATCTTAAAGGTTGGAATGACTCAACAGAAATGTATTTAAAGACCCATACAATTTCGAATCAAGCCATGGAATCTACTCAGCCAACAAGGATATAGGCCCTATTCAGTGATGAAATTCATTTTTTTTTTACTACCAATTCTGTGGGTGTGGTTTGGTGGGCATGGTGTGGCTTGGTGGGCATGGCTTGGTGAGCATGGCAGGGGAAGGATATTGCAAAATCTCCATTCTCACCCCACTCTGGGGCCAGCCAGAGGTGGTATTTGCTGGTTCTCTGAACTACTCAAAATTTCTGCTACTGGTTCTCCAGAACCTGCTGAATTTCCCCCCTGACCCTCTTCCTTATCCATTCCTTTTTGTTCTGCATCTCGGCTTTAAACATCTGCATGAAAGGCAAATGTAGTGCAGATTTTATGTGAGGTGTAGGGTCAATTAGCTCTTCAAGACACTGGAACCCCGTGAGGTGATGATGATCCCCTAGGATTGGCATTTTTTTAAAAACTGGAATAATTATGCAATCATCCATAAAAATCTCCAGAGGATTTCCCCCACCGTCTCCAAATCCACACTGATAAAGTATCAGGAATGCATGCTAAGTACAAAAATTTATAATTTGAAAGCCCGAGAGCCAAACCCACTAATTCATTTGGCTCAGAACAGAAGGAACATTTTGAGTTTCAGAAGAAAAAAAAGGGGATAGTTGTAATGGTGGTAAAAGAGTTACAATTCCCTAAGTTTCAACAAGTAGACCTGGTAGGTACTTTGGGTGATCAATAATATTTCCCCCAGGAATATGGCAGGAAGGGAGCTAATATTATCAATATTTCCATTAAAGCCTTGGGAATTTAGCTCTAATCAGGCAACATGCCTTTCCTTTCAAATACTGGTTAGTCCTCACTTAACGGCTGTACTTGGGACATGTAATGATGGCTATAGTAACAACAATAGTAATTGGCACCCATTGCTATGGTTAAGTGACTTCCATATGGTTATTACGTGCAATGCCATGTGGTCTCCATTGATTTCCTGCTGGCTTCCCCATTGATTTGTGTGTAATTGTGAGCACATTGCGAAGACCAGAACTTAAAGGACCAGTCACTAGTCCCACTTATTCGGTGCTGTTGTAACTTGACACGATCACTGAAAGAGTCATTAAGTGAGGACTACTTCTAGCAGGAAGGTTCCTAGTAGCGGGGAGAGTTTACAATAATAATAATACTTCCCAGGGACTTTGGAGAGATGTTCCTTGAGAAAAGGATTCCCACAAATTTCTTCATTTCAATATTCTAATTGCAGTTATACCTCCCGAGGTTCTTCTACCCAATCACTGTCTGGGGAGGAGATGCTGGTTGGGTGAACCTACAGGTGTGAGTGGGGGTTTCCCAGGAGAGTCCAAGACCACCTAGATGTTGCTGGATTGCACCTCCCCGCAATTCTAACCTATGGCCATGTTGGTTAGACTGCTGGGAGTTGTAGTTCAGAGGTATTTGTGAAAGGGTCAGAGGTCGCCCATGCACCTAGCAAGTGTTATATAAGCACTTGTTACACAGGAGCTGTCAAGATCTTTTGCCCATGTTGGATCAGATGTTGGAGTAGAGTTGATCAGAGCCAAAAGGGAACTGCCAGTCGCTTATCCCAAAATATCCAGTGGTCTTTTCTGTTGATACATTCTCATAATCTTCTGGCATCTCCATAGTCTCATAGGCCTTGCTGGTGCTTAACTCCTTGAAAAATGTAGAACAAAACCAGAGGAAAGTCTTTGAGTTCAAACGACTTAATAAAAATAGTTAAACTTTATGTTTTAAGGGCTTTAGACTATCTGGAGGGGTCCGCAGGAGGGAATGATGGCAAATTATGACATATTGCCACGACATATACCATAAGACTTGGACCCCATATATGAAAGGACAAGATTTGCATCATGATATTGTGGCATGATGCAAATTTGTCCTCATTTTTGTATCATTCCTGTTTGTACCAGACTCCTGTGGAAGAGGGACTACCCAACATTTATTCTTGGAGTAAATATAATTACCGTACAACTTAGCTGTAAAAACTAATAGTTTCAAACCATCGTTTGTGACAATGCTAGGATTGGTCCATGAAGTAAATGCCAAAACACAACAAATGATTGGGGCCACACGTTGTCACATTAACAAATCTCTCTAGACTGTTGGCATACTTTTGATTTAATTTTTAAGTTTTTGCAAAAGTCATTTTGTGCACCATCCTGCTTAAGAGCACCGTGTTATTGTTCTCAGATTATGTATTGATATAATAGACTCCATAAGTATCCTTCAAAACTGGCAACATTAAGATGTGTGAACCTTCATTCCCCACATTTATTTATTCCCTTTGTCATAGTTGTGGCCTAGAGGGGGAGCTCTCGCCTCACAATCAGGAGGCTGTGGGTTCCATCTTAGGTCCAGGCAGATATTTCTCTCTCTGGGCACACCAAGAATATATCTGCCGAACAAAACTCTGCATTGGCAACAGGAAGGGAATCTGGCCATTAAAACACTCTGCTAGCATCATTTGCCCAGACTCCACCCCGCAAGGGATTATGGGGTCGTTCAAACGATGGTGATAATTTAAGAACTGCCCGTCTCCCTCTCTCACAAGTTAGCAAAATTCTGGGAGTTGAAACCTGCACATCTTCATGTTCCCAAATTTGAAAAACACGGATCTACATGAAGAAAAAGGATGGGAACCGCCGGATCAATTCAGCAAGAGTTGGCAACTTGAATCCCTGCAGATGTTGCTGAACTACAACTCATGTCATCTTTCATCGTTGACTATGCTTTCTTGGGGTTCTGGGAACTGAAAGTCCCCATATCTGGGTACCATTGGGTCAACTTAACAGGTGTGGATGGGGACTTCCCAGGAGAATCCATGACCACCTAGATGTTGTTGGGTTGAACTTCCCTGCAACTCTAACCTATGGCTGTGTTGGTTGGGCTTCTGGGAGTTGTAGTTCAGGGATATTTGTAAGTGGGTCTACGGTCCCTCATGCACCTAGCAAGTGTTATGTAAGCCCTTGTTTCACAGGAGAAGGCTGCTATTCTCAGTTGCCCCAAGATTGCTTCATACATTATCAGCAGCTTGGCTTCCTGGAACATTGGGTTTGTTGCACATGTTGAGTTGCTCCTCCTCATTCTCTTTAGATGGCTTTATTGTGTTAAGGTAAATCATTTCTTCTTCGTTGCCATGTATCCGGGGGGTTTCCTCTTGCTCTTCCTCTGGCTCCCCTTCTTTCTTCTCCTTTTTCCGACTGGCCAAAGAAACATCATAAAAATAAAAGAAGGAAATAATCACAGGGGAATAAGATAAATGACAACGAAGGGAAAACATCTAGCCAAGTAGGGCAGGTAAAACACACCTGAGAGGATCAGTAGCAAAAGTACAGGTGGAAAGGACAGTGAAAAAGATGGATAAGTGCTTGGAAAACCATATTCAAATTTGAAAGCACAAGCTAGATAAATCAAAAGTAACTATGGGTTGGTTTGATTGAGGCCATTTCGCCGTTAGAGACTTAGAGCATTTTGTAACAAAGCAGCCTATCCGAGTTGGGAGACATCCTAGAGATGTGGAGACTCTAGAAAGAGTGCAGAGAAGAGCAACAAAGATGATGAGGAGACTGGAGGCTAAAACATATGAGGAACGGTTGCAGGAATTGGGTATGTCTAGTTTAATGAAAACAAGGACTAGAGGAGACATGATAGCAGTGTTCCAATATCTCAGGGGCTGCCACAAAGAAGAGGGAGTCAAACTATTCTCCAAAGCACCTTGAGGGCAGGACAAGAAGCAATGGGTGGAAACTAATCAAGGAGAGAAGCAACTTAGAATAGCAATAACAGTAGCAGTTAGACTTATAGACCACTTCATAGGGCTTTCAGCCCTCTCTAAGCGGTTTACAGAGTCAGCATATTGCCCCCAACAATCTGGGTCCTTAGAACTAAGGAGAAATTTCCTTGAAGGTCTTCTAATCCAGTGTTTTTCAACCACTGTGCCGCGGCACACTAGTGTGCCGTGACATAGTGTAAGGTGTGCCGTGGGAAAAACACCCGCCTATATTGAATATAGGCACAGAGTTAAAATTTTTTAACATTTTCTAATTGTGGTGTGCCTCGTGATTTTTTTCATGAAAAAAGTGTGCCTTTGCACAAAAAAGGTTGAAAAACACTGTTCTAATCCAACCCCCTGCTTAGGCAGGAAACCCTACACCACTTCAGACAAAAGGTTATCCAACATCTTCTTAAAAACCTCCAGTGTTGGAGCAGCCACAACTTCTGGAGGCAAATCGTTCCACTGATTAATTGTTCTGACTGTTAGGAAATTTCTCCTTAGTTCTAGGTTGGCTTTCTCCTTGACTGCAATCTTTGTAGCATCACCCAGTCCTGGGGAGTCATGTCCGGGCGAGGCAAATTATAAAAGCAGCTCTGAGCTCTGTCATTTCTGTACATGGGACATGACATCACGCAGAGTCACGCAGGGGGAATTCCCTGGAGAAAGCACGTACGTTTGGAAGAGGTAAAAGGAAACTAGGCCATCAAAGAATATAGTGGCTGGACACCATCAAAGCTGACACCAGTCAGAGCATAGAACGACTCGAAGAAGTAATGCATGATCGTAAGACGTGGAAAGACCTGGCCCATGGAATCACCAAGAGTCGGACACAACTGAACGGATAATGTCATCATCACCATGAAAGGTGATTTTTTTCAGGAGGCAACTGGACTGTCTTGGTTTTTTTTTCTTTTTGAAGACGTTTCTCTTCTTATCCAAGAAGCTTCTTCAGCTCCGACAGGATAGTGAGGGATGGAAGGATTTATATTAAGACGAGAAGCAAAACGTCTTCAAAAAGAAGAAAAATAAGAGAGTCCAGCTGTCTCCTGAAAAAGCACCTCTGGGACAACCATGACCTAGATGACTTGAGGATCTCTGCCGACTACCACCGTGAATGGAGAGTGGTTTGCTTTAAAATAGTGTGAAGCTACAGGATGACCCTACTTTTGCCATTCTGATGAAAGCATCGGCTGCTGTGGAAAGCACTGGCCCAGCTTTGACTGAAGGGCCATAAAGCCTGCTCCTTGACTGTTATTTCGGTACAATGATGTTTGGATAATGCTAGTGAGGACACCCCTTCTGCGCTGCAGGACTGTAGTTGGGTCCGACTGATTTTGGGGGAGAAAAAGCCCTGAGTTTGGTTGTTGGGGATTGCCACATTCCCAAGACTAGCTTACTTCGACTGTAGAAGCTGCTTGGGAGAGCAGTGCAACGTCTCTACCAGTGGTGGGTTCCTGCCAGTTCTAAGCGCTTCTATAGAAGAGGTTCCACAAATCTACAGTGCCGTTTAGAACCGGTTCCAGCTCCCTCTCCCCGCCCGTCCGCACATCATCAAGATGAAGAGTGAGAGGAGGAATTCTGGGAGTTGAAGTCCACAAGTCTTAAAGCTGTCAGGTTTGAACACCCCTGGGGGTTTTTTTTCTAAAGGGTTTGGGGTGCAAGGGTCTTGTAACTTGACAGTTTTAAGACTTGCGTGCTTCAAATGCCAGAGTTTCTGAGCCAACATTTTGGTTGCTAAGCAAGAGTGTTGTTAAGTGAGTTTCACCACATTTTACAAGTTGGCCACCCCCACCCAGTCACATGACTGCCAAGCCGCTCCCACTCAGTCACATGGCCGGCAAGCCACTCCTACAAAGCAGGCCACACCTACAGAAGAGATTCTAAAAAAATTTGAAACCCATCACTGGTCTCCACTAACAAGAATTGGCCCAGTTGCTGTGATTCAACCTTCAGACCACTTTAGCCCGAAGGTCTGAGAATCTTCATCGAGAGATATGGCTGATCCTTTATGCTTCTTACCTGCTTGCTGTCACCTTGTAAACCAACAGTCCCAGCAAGGTGAAGAGGGCGAGCCCTGCAACTGCTCCCCCAAATCCGATGAGCAAAAGGGTGAGGTTCCCTGCAAAAAAAGAGAGAGACACTGGCAAGGAAGTGGTCAAAACAGGCAGTGTGAGTCAGACGTACCTTAGGGGGTCTCCAGCCTTGGCAATTTTAAGCCTGGAGGACTTCAATTCCAGAATTCCCCAGCCAGTTTGTTGAAGTTGAAGTCCTCCAGGCTTAAAGTTGCCAAGGTTGGAGACCCTTGTCTTAAACAACCAGAAAGGATGTTTGTAATTTTTTTCCACCATTAGTCAGTGCCTATCTATGCTGCAGTGGGTTGGCCTGAAGACTTGCTGGTAGAGCCACCAACAACACCATCACCATGTGGCATCCTTGAATGCCTGTGCAGATCCTCTAGCCTAGTATTTCTCAACCTTGGCAACTTTAAGACATGTGGTTTTCAACTCCCAGAAATGCTAGGTAGGGAATTCTGGGAGTTGAAGTCTTAAAAGTTATCACGGTTGAGAAACAATGCTCTGTCCTTGTGAAGCCAATTATGAGTATTTTCCAAGGCAGCATTACAAATAGGAGAGGAAGAGAGAGAGAGAGAGGGAGGGAGGGAGGGAGGGAGGGAGGGAGGGAGAGAGAGAGAGAGAGAGAGAGAGAAGAAGAAGAAGAAGAAGAAGAAGAAGAAGAAGAAGAAGAAGAAGAAGAAGAAGAAGAAGAAAAGATATTCCTTGATAACAAACTTCTTCATTTCAATATTCAAATTGTAGTTATAAGAAGAGGAGGAGGAGGAGGAGGAGATATTCCTTGATAAAAAAGATTCCCACAAACTTCATCTTAATGTTCAAATTGTAGTTATACCTTCTGAGGTCTTCTACCCAATCACTATCTGGGGAGGAGATGCTGGTTGGGAGAAGGAGAGAGAGAGAGAGAGAGAGGAGAGAGGAGAGAGGAGAGAGGAGAGAGGAGAGGAGAAGAAGAAGAAGAAGAAGAAGAAGAAGAAGAAGAAGAAGAAGAAGAAGAAGAAGAAGAAGAAGAAGAAGAGATATTCCTTGATAAAATAGATTATCACAAACTTCTTCATTTCAATATTCAAATTGTAGTTATAACTTCTGAGGTCTTCTACCCAATCACTATCTGGGGAGGAGATGCTGGTTGGGAGAAGGAGAGAGAGAAAAGGAGAGGAAGAGAGAGAGAAGGAGAGAGAGGGGGAGAGAGAGAAGGAGAGAGAGAGAAGGAGAGGAAGAGAGAGAGGGGGGAGGGAAAGAGAGGAAGAGAGAGGGAGAGAGAGGGAGAGCTTGAAGCTGCTCCTAGTCCATCATCTTAACCACTATGCTACTCAGGCTGGTCCCTTATATGTCCATATAGTTTTCTTTGGAACAGTAGGGAAACTGTTGCCCATTGCTTTCTAGTCCATCTCTACATCTCCACAGATATCTCTGGTTTAATCTTCCTTAGCCTTACCTGCCTTGATGGTGGGCAAGGTGATGTAGCTTTCCCCATGCTGATTGGTGGCCTTGCAAGTTATCTGGGTAAAGTTAGATCCGAGCACCCTCAGGATGCCAACAATGGTTTGTTCCCAAGAGTTCAAGACTGCTTGCACTTCGGAGCTATTGAATTCTCCAGGAATGGTCAGGTTTAGAAGATTCCATTCAATCCTCGGAGGGGGGTTTCCCTCTGCCACACAGTAACAGGTGATAATCTCTTCGGTTCTTGAGATAGTACAGTTGCTTTCAGGCCAAATCACTGGCTTGTCTTTAAAAAAAAAATACACACAAGGATTTGTTGCAAAGAAAGGAGAAAGCATCATGCTAGGCTGGTGTCACTTGGATTTGAGCCATAGCTCCATATCTCCAAGTTGTCCTGTTGTGGTGATGTTCCTCAAATTGCCCTATAGAGAGCGCTCATGGGCACAGCAAAAAAACACCACGGAATAGGCATAAAGAAGAAAATTTGCAGCCCAAACTTGATTAAGGATTGTTAAAAATATTTCACAACCTTTTTTGTAGCAGTTGTTAAGTGAGCATTGTGGCCGTTAAGTGAAAGCTGTGGTCATTAAAAGCAAGCTCATGGTTTGCTATGGGGCACTTTTGCCAAAAACTGGAAGTAAACTGTCATAAAACGCAGTCAGGTGGCTATAGGAGATGACCAGGCAGAGCCCGCAGGAGGAGTCAAATGTGCCATCAGTCACGAGTTCCTGCGTGCCTACAAGAAATCCTTGAATGCCTTTCTTATCTCCCGCTAATTTCCTTTGACTGTTAGTAGTTCAGATTCATGTAGAGAGCTTAAGACTGCAATAGATCTTTACAGTCATTTGAACTGCCTGAATCTCCTGATTTTCCCGGCGCTTGACAATGGCTGCAGGAATCTGATCCTGCAAATGACTTCCAAGGCAACCTGGTTGCTGAGCGCTTGAAGTGTGGTCTTGTGATAATGAAATTTGGAACCCAAAAGTCCCCCCCCCCAGATAAGTCCACCATAACTTGGAACGGTCTATAAGCTACCAGTTGTAAGTCAAGGACTACCTCTAGGCAATATTCTGCCGTGGCATGTTTACATCATGGGTTGAGCTTGCAAAGTTTTTATGCTGAACATATTGAGCATTCATTAATCATGGGTGCAAAATTGACTTGTGATGGCGAACCTACAGGTGGCACAAGAAATTGCTGGCATGGCAGCCCTCAGCTCAGGTGCTGGCCAGCTGATTTTCAGTCTTCCAGAGGGCCAGAGAAGGCTGTTTTCACCCTTCCCAGGCTTCAGGAGTCTGGGGAGGGCAAAAAATGGCTCAACGGTCCAACTGGAAGTTTGGGAACGAACTTCCGGTTGGGTCATTTTTCACCTTCTCCAGGTTCCGGAGGCTTTCCTGAAGCCTGGGGAGGGGAAAAAGACAGCGCAATGGGCAAACCGGAAGTTTAGTTTAGCCATCACTGAAATAGACTGTCAATTAAAAATGTGTCTGGAAATACACTATATTGCCAAAATATTTGCTTACAACTGCTTCCGATTATGTGGATGGGTGAGCGAATACTTCTGGCAATATAGTTGTAGCTTGTCAGCCTGTGAAACGCTTTTCCTGTGAAATCCTCAGCATCTTTACCCATTATAGCATTTCTCTCATGTGTATTCCAGACTGCGTTAGGCATTTACTGGTTTTTTTTTTACTGCATATTAAAGGTTAAACGTGACATTAATTTGATTGGGAGTCTACCCCTCTCCAACATGGTGAAATATGCCCTTAATTCTACTCTTTTTTACAAAAAGCCACATTGCCTCTTGCCACAGTAGGTGGCAGCACCATGCTGATTTTGGCTATTCTCAAAAAAAAAAGAAAAGAAAGGTAAGCAGATTTAGATCTAGTTAGCTTAAAAATGCAGCCTATCTTAGCATTGCTGCTTTAGCAGAGTAAGGAAGATACTCAGAGATGATTCACACGCTGGTCAGTATTCCTTTGCATTTCTACCATCGGGCAGAAGACATCAAAGTATAGCCAGCCGAACAAATAGGTTTTAAAGATAGTTTCTATCCTTGGGCTGTCAAACTTTTAAATACAACCAGAATCACTCCACGCACATGCTAGTTTTTTCTTTCTTTTTTCCCCTTTCCACTATAATTTTGCACCAGTGAGGCTAAAACCAATTTCGTTGTATTTAAGTACCACGACAATAAAGATTATACTTATCCTTACTTATGAGCATCAGTATCTGTAGGGTGTGGAGCAGAGGTGGGTTCCTACCAGTTCGCACCAGTTTGGTAGGACTGGTTCGTCAAATCTATTGAACTGGTTAGAAGAGGTTCTACCAGAAAGCAGGCCACACCTACAGAAGAGGGTCCAAAAAATTTTGAAACCCACCACTGACACACACACACACACACACAGAGTGAGAGAGAGAGAGAGAGAGAGAGAGAGAGAGAGAGAGAGAGAGAGAGAGAGAGAGAGAGAGAGAGAGAGAGATACTCACACAGAGAGAGAAAGAGAAAAGGAAGAAAGAAAAAAAGAAAAAAGAAAAAGTGAGAGAGAGATGAAAGAAAAAAAGGAAAAAAGGACAAAGAGACAAAAGGAAGGAGAGAGAGAGAGAAAGAGAGAGAGAGAGAGAGAGATACTCACACAGAGAGAGGAAGAAAGAAAAAAAGAAAAAAAGAAAAAGTGAGAGAGAGATGAAAGGAAAAAAGGAAAAAAGGACAGAGAGACAAAAGGAAGGAGAGAGAGAGAGAAAGAGAGAGAGAGAGAGAGAGAGAGATACTCACACAGAGAGAGGAAGAAAGAAAAAAAGAAAAAAAGAAAAAGTGAGAGAGAGATGAAAGAAAAAAAGGAAAAAGGGACAGAGAGACAAAAGGAAGGAGAGAGAGAGAGAGAGAGAGAGAGAGAGAGAGAGAGAACACATGGCTGGCAAGCCACTCCCACCAGGTCACATGTCTGGCAAGCCACTCCCACAAAGGAGGCCACACCCACAGAGTAGGTTTGAAAATTTTTTGAAACCCACCACTGATGTGTGTGGGGGAGAACAAGAGGCCAGACTACGCAAATATGTGCCTGTTACAACTACTAAGGGAAGAAGAGCAGCAGACAGGAAGAAAAAGGAATGAAATGGTTCCTGTTCAAGTCAAACATCTATATAGAGAAGTGTTTAATGGAGCTTAGAACCGTGATGGCGCATCTATGGCTTGCCCTGTCTGCGGGCAAGCGAGCTGTCACCCAGCCCAGCCCGGCCTCCGAAGAGGCTAGACGAGAAACACAAAAGCCCTGAAAAGAGAAAACATGAAATTGTCCTCTCACACTCCACACTTAGGTAAGCAGGTGGCGAGTCCTCCCCCATGCCAACATCATTTTCTGCCGCGCAATGGTAGGGCTCCAAGTCTCTCTGGATGTCCTTCAGCTTCACCTCGGGACCACTCCCTGCTACCTTCAGGGGTGCCTTTTGTGGCCCGAAGAACCAGTGGTAGCTGATGGGTGGTGGGTTTCCGCGGCTCTCACATCTGAGAGTCACCTCGTCTCCTTCTTTCAGCCTTCGATTCCCAATGATCAAGATGGTCGCATTTTTGGGAGGATCTGAGAGAGAGAAAATCAGAAGGGAAGGAGGTTTGTACAGGCTGGGCTCATCGCACCTCCAAACGTGGCCATCTTCTTCCCCTCTTTCCCTGCCCCCAGATCAAAAATAGTATTCAATGTTTGGTTTGGTTTGGTTTATTGGATTTATATGCCGCCCTTCTCCCAAGGACTCAGGGAGGCGTACAACATTAAAAAAAACACATATTACAAAAGTTAAAAAATAAATAAATAGAATATCCAAAACAAACCCAATTAAGATTAACAATAACATTAAAAAAATTCAATTAAAATTAACAATAATCAATAATTTGTTTTGTTTTGTTCAGACCAGGCTGGCTTGCTGGAAAATCCAACTTTTTAGGGCGCGTTGGAAGGACCGGAGGTCGGGGATTATACGAAGCTCTGGGGGCAGCTCATTCCAGAGGGAAGGCGCTCCCACAGAGAAGGCTCTCCCCCTGGGGGTCGCTAGCTGATACTGTCTGGCCGACGGCACCCGATAGCACCACCACAAAGCAGGCCACACCTACAGAAGAGGTTCTAAAAAAAATTGAAACCCACCAGTGGACGTCCATCTAAAAAGCTACACCCAACAACCACGTAATATCGCACCAGAACAGTCCAGAGAACGCAGAGAAGTTCCATGACTGAGGATGGGCTCCAGCAGGAGTCCAACAGCTTGGAAGATCTCTTGGCCTAAATTGGATCCTGCATTTTAAAAAAAAACCTCCAAGCAAGATGTCAGAGGAAGACTCTTCTCTCCCTCATTCAGTCAACATGAGGAGCCAACCCGCTTGAAAGGTCAGAAACAAAGGAACAGGGTTGGTGGGGTTTCCCCCACCCTTAGCTGTTACAATGCAATAAGCTGTTACAATGTTAACATGAGAGGCAGTTTCTGTAAGCAGGGCGATAAAGATTAGGCTAGAAACAACACCAGAATGTTTCCTTCCTGCCTTCCTTACAGGATTAGCCCTGTAAAGTGGAAAAAAAACAAGATGAGATTTCTTCCAACAACCGGTTCTCCGAACTGCTTAGAAAGTTAACAAGCGGTTCTCCCGAATAGGTGCGAACTGGCTGGATCCCACCACTGCTTCCCAAGACAAACTTAACAGAGTTGAGACTTTGACTGAGAATCTCCTAACAGATGTTAGACCCAATCAACAGCATTGGCAGAGGCAACACTAATGTTCCAGACTCCAAACTCTTGAATTCCCCTACAGCTTCCAAGCTTCTGGAAAATACATACATTGATACATATCACAGGCATTTCAGAATAAAACAGAGCAGATCAGATGACATTTCCAAGGCTGAGCTGGGACACTTACACTGAATATTCAGGTTGATCCCACTGTAAATCTGTTGCTTGTTTGGAAATGTTGCAGTGCATCGCAAATGTCTGCCATGGTCTTCGTGGGAAGGGATGTAGTTAAAAGTCGATTCCGTCCGCCAGGATCCACCTGTCAAATATTCTTGGATTGTGACAGCCTTGTTTTTGCCTAGGTTCCAGGTGAGGATCGGTGGAGACAAAGGACAGGTGTGCAAGACTGAACAAGACACTTGGGTGGGATCGCCTTCGGTCACTAGTCCCAGATCACTCAACTCCAGCTGGTTAGGGACATCTGAGATGGCACCAAAAGAGAACCAAATGAGTAGGATGAGTGGAGACACTTACCATTCAGCCAGGATTACTACAGATGGTCCTTGACTTAGGACCACTTGTTTAGCCACTGTTCAAAGTTACAACGACGCTGAAAAAAAAGTGACTTATACCCCAGTCTTCACCTTTTGATCTTGCAGGTCACCTTTTCAGGTGCAACTCATCTAACAATCACCCCCGCTTAGCAACAGATGATGTAATCCTACTTTAAAGAAATGAGATTTCTTCCAACAACCGGTTCTCCGAACTGCTTAGAAAGTTAACAACCGGTTCTCCCGAATAGGAGCGAACTGGCTGAATCCCACCACTGTGTAGAAGGGTATTACAATGCAGAGCAAGGCTTGCCCATCATTGCTAGGGTTGTAGTTTTTGAATGCTTTTCAAAAACAGCTCATTATATAGCAAATTGCAACAGCCACCGACAAAATGACCAAGGCAAAGAACAAATGCAATTGGAACACAGGTGAAACTTCTGCAAAAGTCTCTCTGGCCACAGCCTCTCCCTGTTCTTCAAATGAATAGGAGCAAAATCCAGCTATTTATGCAACATCCCAAAAAGAAAAATATTTCCATCCTCAGAGGAGATCTTGACCCAAAGATACACTAACCTGTTACGTCTACCTTGACAGTGACATCATAAAAGGGATGATTGACCAAGTCAGGGTTGATCCAAACGTAATATTTCATGGCATCCTCCATCTCTACTGGATTGATGCTGAGAGTACAGTTGCCCTTTTGCAGATTTCCCACCACTTCCGTTCGTCCCTGGTAGGCTGGAAGGACATCGATTAGCGTTTTGCTGTTGTAGATTTTAGGGTAGTTCCAGAAATGATACTGGTACCAAGCCACACTGATGTCCTGAGAATCCCATGAATCTGGGACGGTGAAGGAACACGGGATGACCACACAGGATCCTTTTAAGGCTTGGATGGAGTTGGGCAGGATGGAACTCCAGGCTGCAGAGATAGGGCTGTCAAAGAGAACTGGAGAAAAGTTGGGGAGGGGAGGATAAAAAAAAGGAGAGGGATTCCACCTGGAGCTCAGATACCCCATGGCCCTTGAAGAACAGCCCTCATCATCTGAAGGGAACTAATTGTGATGTATCTTAGTTCTTCTGATTCTAGACAAGTTGGGGAAGTTGGGATGCATAGTAAAGGAAGCATCCTGCTAGAACAGATCAAACATCTGTCTACTCCACCATTTGGTGGACACAATAGTCAATGTTTCTGGAATCCTTCAAGCAGGACCTAAACATGATGGCCACTTATGTTCCCCAGCAGCCCCATCAAGAAGACCACTTTGTCCTGATGCTTTATTACATAACTTACCTAGGAGAAACGTCAGAGGGAGATATTCGTTGGACGGTTTCATGTTGCAAAGTCTCTTTGACGGTTGCAACCTGGAGATTGCCCCAAGGGTGGGGAATGGCAACTCCTTGTCCCGGTCTTCTCTGTCATGCGCAATCGAACTCCCCAATGAGAAAAATGGATTGGATGAGAAAAAAAGTTGAAAAGCTGAAGGAGATGAATCAGAAACCAAAATTGAGACCTTAGTAGAAGATTGTTTTAAATATTGATGATGGCCAAATACTGAGAACAAAATTCCGTGCATTCTTGAAAGACATTGCAGATGAAAAAGAAAATTCGGTTGTCTGAAAGTTGTAGAACCATGTAAGGCTTGAACCACCAACAGAAGGACTAACTCTCCACAAAGGGAGGGCGGAGTTGGGTGAATAAGCTTTGTCTGTTGGGTTTCTGCCACATCAAGAATGTTGAAAGCCTCCATCATCTCTGCCATTAAAAAAAAGCACTAATATATGTTGCTTAAACATATATTAGTGTTGAAACACCATCGAGCTTCTAATCTGATGAAAGTGGGAGAAAGGATTCTTGCAAGAAATGGCAAGAGACTACCCCATCCCTCTTCTCTAACCCAACCCAACTCAACAAAGCTTCTTTGATGGAAAGCAAAAGTGATCAAGGAATCTCTTGACCAGGCAATGAAAAATGCTGGGACAAATTTTTACCTTCACTAACTTCTCTCTGATATTCCACTGTTGATGTCCTCCTAGGACCAACGAAATGGAGGGATTATTAACTTGAGACATGATTATTCTCACAATGATCACCCATCCCAGCACTTGTTCTCTTGCTTTTGATGGCCACTTAAACTGCCCTGAGATATTTGGCCACTAAAGATCACATTTAAGGTGATACTCTCTCCCTTCCATTGCTAAGGTGCAAAGGGATCACCACACCTTCTGAACCAAAGGATGTGATGGTGACTCATTAGGAGGACAGCATGTTTTTAAAGGCCATTTCCTCCCCTGTGCATGAAATGTGGACTATGGTCAATAGTTGTGGTTTCCTGATGAGTAATGCTTCTTTATCCTTTAGCTAAGGCTGCTAGATGAGTGATGAGTAGTCTAACCTGGGGGTGAAAAACGGCAGACTTGGACTTGAGAAGGGAGCAATGAACTGTTAAGGGAGGAGGAAAGATCAGCTGGTCTGGGGAAAGGGAAAGAGTGAGAAAGAAACTCAAAATAACCCCACTGTTAGGCCTACAGCGGTTCCTTTAAGAATCTTTAGCTTGCCACACTCTCTCTTCTAGCTTCATCTTTAGTATGCGGATTCATTAAGGGGGGAATAGCAAGGGGTAGAATGTGTTGTTTTCAAAATAAAATATTCCTTCCTAGAAGCTCAAGATTATTCTTTGTCTCCGCACCTTGGCACCTGACCGGAACCAGCTGGGTGGAGATGCCAGCGTGGAAAGAGAAGATTGGACCATGTGATGGATTTGTGGGTGTGGGGACAAGATCATGAACTTTTAATTGGTTGGAGTCCCAGGAAGCTCTGCGGAATTGGGATTCCATAGTACGATGCCAAAACGTCTGTTTTATTAAATTGGAACTTTAAGGATAGCTCTGCCTTGGACTCTGATTTAATTCTGCGTGATATTTGGGACACCCACACTGCAGCTGTGCATGGTTTGCCAATTGCACAGTGGCAGATCGGACAGCACTCCAGAGGGTTAAACGTCATTGCCCAGAGGATCATTGGTTGCCTTCTCCCCTCCTCGGAAGAGCTTTATCGCTCCCTTAAAAATGTTCAAAGCATTCTTAAAAATCCATCTCATCCTGAGCACCCTTTTTTTTAAACTATTACCATATGGCAGACGGTACAGGATCATAAAAACAAGAACAAGTAGGCTGAAAAACAGCATATAACCCAGAATGGTAACTATAATGAATTCTACTGTAAAGTACAATATTAATATCAGCCACCAGCTTTCAGCCTGCACTGGAGGGATAACATTTCTCTCTGCTGTTGAGACTCATGTGACTTTTCATCTCACCTAGCCTGAGGATCTTGACCTGATGTGTCATTTCAGTACCTCTTTTGACCAGCCCTATTTAAAACAAGGGGACCAAAATATCATCCCGCATAAATTATGGCCACCAAAAATGGGTTGCAAACATCCAGATGACCACGACATAACCCACAAATTTTGACTGACATTTTTTTTTTCTTTTGAAGGGCATTGGTCATTGTGTTGGCTTCATTTGTTTGCTCAGGGTCTCGATGCTGGTTTGATGTGCTAGTTTGGTGGGAAAAAGTTGGTTGGTGGCAAAATTCAATTCCTGGTGCTAATTTTAAGCAGGGCATTTGGCCAAAGGCCTTTTCCCTCTCTGAAAAACAAGCAAAGAAACATCATCAGCAGCAACAGTTTGGCTTCCGAATGCGACACATTTCAAAAGCATGTGAAATTTTGTTTCAGCTCCAGGCTCTGGACACAATTGTCAATTTGCTAATGATCATTGTGCATGGAAATTGCTTGCAGCACAAAAGCTGGACCTTTGCTTTCCCATCTCTCTCTCTCTCTCTCTCTCTCTCTCTCTCTCTCTCTCTCTCTCTCTCTCTCTCTCTCTCTCTCTCTCCCTCTCTCTCCCTCTCTCTCTCTCTCCTTCTGTCTCTGTCTCTCTGCCTCTTCCTCTCTCTCACTGTCTCTCTGCCTCTCTCTCTTTCTCTCTCTGTTTCTGTCTCTGTCTGTCTGTCTGTCTCTGTCTCTGTCTCTCTGCCCCCCGCTCTCTGCTTCTGCCTCTCTCTCTGTCTCTCTCTGCCTCTCTCTCACACACACTGTCTCTCTGCCTCTCCCTCTCCCTCTCTCTCTCTCTGTTTCGGTCTCTGTCTCTGTCTCTCTTCCTCTCTCTCTCTCTCTGCTTCTGCCTCTCTCTGTGTCTCTCTCTGTCTCTCTCTCCTTCTCTCTCTGCCTCTCTCTCTCTCTGCTTCTGCCTCTCTCTCTGTCTCTCTGTCTCTCTCTCCTTCTGTATCTGCCTCTCTGCCTCTCTCTCTCTCTGCTTCTGCCTCTCTCTGTCTCTCTCTGTCTCTCTCTCTCTCTCCTTCTGTCTCTGTCTCTCTGCCTCTCTCTCACACACGCTGTCTCTCTGCCTCTCTCTCTCTCTCTGTTTCTGTCTCTGTCTCTGTCTCTCTGCCTCTCTCTCTCTGTTTCTCCCTCTCTCTCTCTGTCTCTCTCTGTCTCTCTCTCCTTCTGTCTCTGCCTCTCTGCCTCTCTCTCACACACACTGTCTCTCTGCCTCTCTCTCTCTCTGCTTCTGCCTCTCTCTCTGTCTCTGTCTCTCTCGTCTGTCTCTCTCTCTCTCTCTCTCTCTCTGATGATGCCTAACCATTATCTAATTATCTGTTGAAGTCTGTGTCTGAACAGAAAGGGCAGTGCGGGGGAGGGCCCCACCTCATTAGTTCATTTCTCAATGTGCCCACATAAAGCACAGCTGGTGCTCACTCTTCTATAGGCTCTCCATCCCTATTTTTCTGTCAGTTGATCACTTCAGCCAAGGTAACAGAAGTTTTTTCATTGCTTTAAGGTTCGATATGAGTTGTTTGCCTTCAACTCAAGTGTGGATCCTTTGAATCCAGCCACTATGGTTTGTAAACTCAAGAATCCAACCACTGTGATTTATCAATAAACTTATCATTTTATGATATGTCAATCATTCCCTCAACGCTGTCAAACCATCCACTAAGGCTGCATTACTATTACTATTAATCTCCTCATCATTCCTATCACCCATCTCCTCCCATTTATGACTGTATGACTGAAACTGCGTTGCTTGTATCTTTACAATTTATATTGATTGTTTCCTAGTATGATTTGATTGTTTATTTGTACCCTGTGATTATCATTCAGTGTTGTACCTTATGATTTGTGACCAATGTATCTTTTCTTTTATGTACACTGAGAGCTTCTGCACCAAAGACAAATTCCTTGTGTGACCAATCACACTTGGCCAATAAATTATTCTATTCTATTCTATTCTATTCTATTCTATTCTATTCTATTCTACTCTACTCTACTCTACTCTACTCTACTCTACTCTACTCTACTTTACTACTCTACTACTCTACTCTACTCTACTTTACACTACACATGCTAATGCTAATGCTAATACTATATTATACTATACTGTATAGTTAAACGAGCCATGAAAAAACTGCAAATTTCTACTAAGTCTGGAGACCTTGGAAAGGACTGGAACAACTCGTAATCTCCAGAATTTGTCAAGATTTTACATACATGCTAAAGAAAATGGATTCTGAGGCTGCTCCCAGCCTGTACAGAATATTTTGACCATATGAAATGCCTCCAGTGACACTTAGGCCAAACCTATAACCTTGCTACCATGTTTCCCCGGAAATAAGACAGGATCTTATTTTATTTTGACCCCCCAAAATAAGCACTTGGCCTTATTTTTGGGGAGGTCTTATGATTTTTGAGGTTCATGAGGCAGCAAGCGTGGTCACCTCATGGTTGCTGCTGTGTTGCAATATTTTGGGGGGGGGTTATTTTCAGGGGAGGGCTTATTTTAGCACATGAGCTCAAAAGCCCGATTGGGCTTATTATCCGGGGAGGTCTTATTTTCGGGAAAACAAGGTACTAACAGCCGTTTTCTTTCTAAGGTTCAGAAGGTATCGTGGTTGATATGGTTGATAGAGATTAGCCTTGCATTTAAGTTCATATTTTTGTTAAATATAGTACCAGAAAAAATTATTATAAGGTGAATTTGTATTTCATGTTGCATGTTTTGGGGGCAGCAAGAATTATATTTGTACAGCATTGGGGAAATGAGGAAACACCGAGAGAAAAAGATGTAATTAAAAAGATATTAGATTGCGCAGAAATGGATAGACTGACATTAAGGATAAAAGAAGCGGAAGATATGGAGTTCGTTCAAATATGGGATTTCTTTTATAAATTGTTGGGTAACCGAGGTAGAAATTAGGAACTGGGAAAACATTATTATATAAGCAATTGACCCAGACAACACACTGTTCACAAAGCACTGGTGTATGTTAAATGAAAATGCACAAATAAACTATTTAAAAAAACTCAAAGGAAAATGTTTCCAGTGGAACTCCACGCCTGAGGCCAGAGATTATTCCAGGAGTATCCCCACCCCGATAAAATCCTATGTATATTTTCTTGGGTTTGGGGTTTTTGTGCACAAGGTTATTGCTTTGGGAAATACATTGTGGTTCTCAACCACTTGCAAATCAGAAAAACCTCTTCTCTAATGGGCTTTCTCTTAAGGGGGTTTTTCAAAATTATTGCAGGTGCACAGGCAGATAAAACATCGACTGACTGATCTCTTAAAACTATTTAATGTGCCATCTAATATCAGGAATAAAAAAGTTTCTAGCACATTAGCCCAACAGAGTGACTGACTCACCACCACCAGCTTTCAATATCTATCTATCTATCTATCTATCTATCTATCTATCTATCTATCTATCTATCTATCTATCTATCTATCTATCTATCTATCGATAGAGATAGAGATAGAGATAGAGATAGAGATAGAGATAGAGATAGAGATAGAGATAGAGATATATAGATATATAGATATATAGATATATAGATATATAGATATATAGATATATAGATATATAGATATATAGATATATAGATATATAGATATATAGATATATAGATATATAGATATATAGATATATAGTGTCACAACCCCTGGTAAGCCCCAATTGTGGGAGGAAGCTAACGGCTCCCATTATCTGTCAATTGGCTCGTCACAAGAGTCCATCACGACAAAACCCAATATTTTTACTGTTGCCTTTGTTACACATTTTGTGTTATATTTGTGCTGATAAATAAATAAAGGGAGACTAGTATAGATCTATTTCAAGCTATTTAGCTCTCATCAGCTAGCCATACCCTTACTGGGATTCGAACCTGTGCTATATATATAAAATTCAGAATTTGGTTGGGATCTGTTATCCCTGGGAATGTTGTCCCAAAGTTGCTTTTCTCAAGAGGCAACTGGACTATCTGGCTTCCCCCCCCCCCTTTGGAGATGTTTCGCCTCTCATCCAGGAAGCTTCTTCATTTCTGACTGGATGGTGGGGAATGGAAGGATCCAGTCCGAACTGAAGAAGCTTCTTGGAGGAGAAGTGAAACCTCTTTTTAAAAAATCCAAAAAGTTCAGTTGCCTCTTGAAAAAAGCACCTCCAGGAAAACCTCGGACCGGAATGACTGACAATCTGCATAGAATCCTGGATGGTCCCCTTATCTGTGGAAGACTGCCAGGGATCCACCTAAAGGGAGGGGGGGGACAGGATTCCTTCCCAGCTGTCTAAAACTGATGGAGCAGCAAAGCAGATATACTTTCTAGAATCTATTAACTTCAGGTTGTATACCATGAGAACGTGGTAGAGTCCTTCTCTCTGCTGGAGCCCTGCAGTCGGTTCAGATTTGCAGGTATGGCTCCGTGCCCCAATTAGCGGAGAGATGCCTTCTGCTGAAGTAGGATGGAGGGCAATTCATAGGAGGGGGGGGGCATGAGCCCAACCTTCTTTCCTCCCCCCTCCCAATTCCCCTTTCAGCTATGAGTGAACTAACAATAGTTCTTCCTCCCCCCCCCCTCTCCGGCTTCCCATCTTGGTTCCGTTCTTAAATGCCTCTCCCTACTCCCAGATTCCCCCTCCCCGTCCCCGAGCTGTCCCAGAGGGGCTCACCTGTCACAAGGCGGGGGGACCCCAGCCGCTCCCCCCCATCAGCACCTGCGCCGGGACCAGCGGCTTCTTCATGCTCTATTTCTTCTGCTCTCTGACAGCCTGTTTACCGCTCCATCCCGCCCCCCTCGCTCTCCCCCCCCCCGCGTCCTCTCCCCGCGCTTGTCAACTATAAATAATCCTCTCTCTCGCGCGCGCCCAGGACCTTGCCAAGTTTTTTGCTGAGCTGCCGTTCTCCGCTTCAGCATCCCAGCCCAGCTACCTCTTGTCCGCTACCTGCTGCTTCGGAATTGCAAGCCAAGTTGAAAAGCAACATCCCTGCCTTCTTGCTTTTGTTTCTCGAAGGGCCTGTGTTGTTTATTTATGTATTTATCACGTTTATGTGGCCGCCCCCATCTCACAAAAAGCGACTCTGGGTGGCATTCCTACTGTTCTTAGGAGAGCTTTCGAATCTCGATCCTGCAACGTGGGATTTGATCTGTTCCATCCTAGATCTATTAGTGGGAGAGATGATAGAGGATGATGAGAGGAGGAGGAGGAAAAGAAGAAGAAGAAAAGAAGGAGGCGGAGGAGGAAGATAATGATAAAGAAGGAGGAGGAGGAAGAAGATGATGATAAAGAGGAGGAGGAAGAGGAAGAAAAAGGAGGAGGAGGAGGAGGAGGAAAAGAAGAAGAAAAGAAGAAAGAAGAAGAAGAAGGAGAAGGAGGAGGAGGAGGAGGAGGAGGAGAAGAAGAAGAAGAAGAAGAAGAAGAACTAGAAGAAGGAGGAGGAGGAGGAGGAGGAGGAGAAAAAGAAAAGAAGAAGAAAAGAAGAAAAAAGAAAAAGAAAAAGAAAAAGAACTAGAAGGAGGAGGAGGAGGAGAAAAAGAAAAGAAGAAGAAGAAGAAGAAGGAGGAGGAGGAGGAGGAGGAGGAGGAGGAGGAAGAAGAAGAAGAAGAAGAAAAAGAAGAAGATAATGATAAAGAAGGAGGAGGAGGAAGAAGATGATGATAAAGAAGAGGAGGAGGAGGAAGAGGAAGAAAAAGGAGGAGGAGGAGGAAGAAGAAAAAGGAGGAAGAGGAAGAGGAAGAAGATGATGATAGAGAAGGAGGAGGAGGAGGAGGAAGATGATAACAAAGGAGGAGGAGGAAGAGGAGAATTGATAGAGGACAAGACAGATAGACAGATAATAGAGATAATGGGTGAAGAGAGTGTGTGTGAGAGAGGATAAATATTCTATCTGTGTCCATCTGCCTATCTATATTTGCAATCCCAAAATTTAGGGAGGTTCTTACCTTATTCTTGAGAATTTCTTTTTGTGATATTTCCAAGTTTCTTCTGTTGTAGGAGATGGCAAAGGGGAGAGATCCTTCTAGGATTGTTTCCAAGGATTCCTGGCTGGCAACATGGAAGAAGACCTTCTCTTCAGATCTAATGGAAGATTGGGAAGTCAAGGAGACTTGACTGGAGGGAGGGTGGGTCATAGAGTAAAAGGCAGGACATTTGCACACTTTTCTTAACTATTCCACACCACTCCTAAGTGCAAGAACAACCCCCCACCCCTGCTACCCACAATGATTTCTCCAAACCCCTTCCCAGCAAGCAAATTCACCATACTGAAAGAACATTGCTTCATTTACTCTCCCCCTCCCCTTTCTCTTTTGTTCATTTTTTTCAATTCACTTTTTTTTCATTTTGGACTGCTGAGCTTGCAAGCATTGCTTTTTTTGAATCGATGCCAACTGGGCTCAAGATTTTATTCCTCAAGCCAAGTAGAGCCAAACCCAATCTCTGCTATGCTCATCTGGGAGCAGATTCCCCCCTTATTCCCCCATGAGTTACATCATATGACTTTAAATTCCCATTAATGTCAGTGGGGTTAAGATGAATCACAGACACACACCCATTGAAATCAATAGGATTTTACCAGGCCTTCCTGTGACTGTTAGAAGAAAGTGGCTGAATTCACGCAACAGATTTCTCCAGTAACAAAATGTGTGCCTCTGTTTGCCTAAAATGCTCAGCTGATTTGGTTTTAACCATCATTCCTTTCTCATAACTTCCTTCATCACATCACCTATAGACTCCTAGGTTTGTTTATCATCAAATGCTTTGATGATATGGGTTGATTTAAGACTCAACATGTACTCAACGTGTAGTCCTCAATGGAACTGCAACTCTATGGAGGGAAGTATGTAGTGGAGTACACCAAGGCTCTGCTTTAGGCCCAGTACTATTCAACATCTTCATCAATGACTTGGACATTTGCAGATGACACCAAACTGATAGGAATAGCCAACATTCCAGAAGATAGACTCAAGATACAGAAGGATCTTGACAGACTTGAACATTGGGCATTATCTAACAAAATGAAATTCAATGATGAAAAGAGTCAGGTTCTACATTTAGGCAAGAAAAACAAAATGCACAGGTACAGTATAGGTGGTACCTTGCTAAACCCAAGTAACTGTGAGCGGGATCTTGGAGTCCTAGTGGGCAACCATTTCAATATGAGCCAGCAGTGTGCAGCAGCTGCCAAAAAAGCCAACATAGTTCTAGGCTGCATAAACAGAGGGATAGAATCAAGATCACATGAAGGGTTAATACCACTTTATAATGCCTTGGTAAGGCCACACTTGGAATACTGCATCCAGTTTTGGTCGCCATGATGTAGAAAAGATGTGGAGACTCTAGAAAGAGTGCAGAGAAGAGCAACGAAGATGATTAGGGGACTGGAGGCTAAAACATATGAAGAAAGGTTGCAGGAACTGGGGATGACTTGTTTAATGAAAAGAAGGACCAGGGGAGACATGATAGCAGTGTTCCAATATCTCAGGGGCTGCCACAAAGAAGAGGGAGTCAAATTATTCTCCAAAGCACCTGAGGGCAGGACAAGAAGCAATGGGTGGAAACTAGTGAAGGAGAGAAGCAACTTAGAACTGAGGAGAAATTTCCTGACAGTTAGAACAATTAATCAGTGGAACAAATTGCCTCCAGAAGTTGTGAATGCCCCAACACTGGAAGTCTTTAAGAAGATGTCGGATAGCCGTTTGTCTGAAGTGGTGTAGGGTTTCCTGCCTAGGCAAGGGGTTGGACTAGAAGCCCTCCAAGGTCCCTTCCAACTCTGCTATTCTATTCTATTCTATTCTATTCTAAGAAGCAGGTCAATTGTGTGAAAAAGAACTAAAGTGTAACATTGGGAATTCTTGAAGTCCACAGATCTTGAAGTTGCCAAGCTTGAGAAAGACTGACTTAGAAAAACACTTCCAAGAATGTTAGGCACGGGGGTAAATTTGGCTAATGTCAGTCTTGGCTGGTTTGTTGATTTGTGTGTTTATAGTTCAGCGTACTGTACACATTCAGGAAATGTGACACAATCTGTGCGTTTCAAGGCTGACATGCTAGTGGGGCATAGGACAATTGTGTTAGCAACATATAGAGATGTCTTTGCCAGTGTGCATCCATAGCTGAGAGAACAGAAAGACAAAAATTAGCCAAGCAGAAAAAAGTTTATTTTTCTTCTTCCTTTCTCACCCACAAAGTAGTCATTTGGTTTTATATAGTATATATAAATACTATATATATATAAGCTGTTTCCACTTTCTGCACAGCTGAAAAGGAAAAGCGAGTGAGTGTGTTTTTGTTAGAGGCTTTCTTCAGGGTGGAGCAGTAGAAGAAATTTGAATTTTCTTCCCTCCCCCCCACCAAGTAAAATCACTATTTTTAACCCGAGTTACCTTACCCCAAAATTCAATTCAATTCAATTTATTACATTTATATGCTGCCCTTTTCCCCCGAAGGGGACTCAGGGTGGCTCACAACTCAAACCAGGGAAGGGGGATACAGACAAAAATTTAAAAAAACAACAAGGCATAACAATACATAATTTAAAACACACAACAGTCATACCATTCGAGACTGGGGCAACAGCTCTTTAGCCCCAGGCCTGTCGGAACAGCCAGGTTTTAAGGGCTTTGCGGAAGGCCTAGAGGGTGGTGAGGGTCCGAATCTCCACGGGGAGTTCGTTCCAGAGGGTCGGAGTAGCCACAGAGAATGCTCTCCTCCGAGTGGTCGCCAGTCGACACTGGCCGGCAAATGGAATTCGGAGGAGGCCTAATCTGTGGGATCTAATCGGTCTAGTGGAGGTAATTGGCAGCAGGCGGTTTCTCAAGTACCCAGGTCCAATACCATGAAGGGCTTTATAAGTGACGACTAGCGCCTTGAAGCGTATCCGGAGACCAATAGGCAGTCAGTGCAGCTCACGGAGGATAGGTGTTACGTGGGTGAACCGAGGTGCACCCACAATCGCTTGCGCGGCTGCATTCTGGACAAGCTGAAGTCTCTGAATACTCTTCAAGGGCTGCCCCATGTAGAGCACGTTGCAGTAGTAAGAGGCTGATCTGGGATTATTTGTTTTCTGAACAGCTACAAATCTTTAACTTCAGCACCATTTGTTCTCTTACTATCACACTGTTAAAGTAACATGCCAGAGACATTGATTTATTTACAGGTAATTGGTGCTTAATCATCACTTGTTCAGCGACTGTTTAAACTCACCAAGGCACTAAACAAGAGGTAATAATGACAGTCATCATACCTACTACGCCCATCTCAGCATTTCCAAGGACACATAATCACAAGAGTTTCCAACAAGCAAAGTGAACGTGGAAAAGCAGCAGGAAGTCACAAGTTGTTGTGTTGTGGAAACGAAGAAAAAGAGTCCAGTTGCCTTTTGAAAAAAAAAACAACACCTTTGGAACTTAACAACAGACTTCCAGCCCCAATTAATATTGTTAAGCAAATAGGATCTCTAATAGAGCATCCCTCCCCCTCCCTTTCAAGGTCACATGGCTGGGAAAAGAACACAACTGCATATCAACCTATTTTTGAAGTGACCATTCTGAAAACCTCTTGCTTCAATCTGATTGGATGTGTTTCTGTGAAGAGAGAAAGACACAGAGAAAGGCAGAGAGAGACAGACAGACAGAGACGAGAGAGACAGAGACAGACACAGAGAGAGAGAGAGACAGATAAAGACACACAGAGAGAAAGACACACAGAGAGAGACACAGAGAGAGGGAGAGGCAGAGAGAGGCAGAGAGAGAGAGAGAGAGAGAGACAGAGAGACAGAGAGAGATAGACACACACACACACAGACAGATAGACACACAGAGAGAAAGACACACAGAGATACAGAGTGAGAGAGATACAGAGAGAAAGACACAGAAAGAGGCAGAGAGAGAGGCAGAGAGAGACAGACAGACAGACAGAGAGGAGAGAGAGAAACAGAGAGAGACAGAGAATGAGAGACAGAGAGACAGAGAGAGACACACACACACACAGAGAGAGACAGATAAAGACACACAGAGAGAAAGACACACAGAAAGAGACACACGCAGAGAGAGAGAGACAGATAGACAGAGAGGAGAGACAGAGACAGAGAGACAGAGAGAGATAGACACACAGAAAGACAAACAGAGATACAGAATGAGAGATATACAGAGAGAAAGACACAGAAAGAGGCAGAGAGAGAGACAGATAGACAGACAGAGAAGAGAGAGAGAAACAGAGAGAGACAGAGAATGAGAGACAGAGAGAGATAGACACACACACACACAGAGATAAAGAAACACAGAGAGAAAGACACACAGAGACACAGTGAGAGAGATACAGAGAGAAAGACACAGAGAGAGACAGAGAGAGAGGCTGAGAGAGACAGAGAGACAAACAGAGAGGAGAGAGAGAAACAGAGAAAGACACAGAGAGAGACAGAGAACGAGAGACAGAGAGAGATAGACACAGAGAGAGAGAGACAGATAAAGACACACACAGAGAGAGAGAGACAGACAGAGAGGAGAGAGAAACAGAGAGAGACAGAGAATGAGAGACAGAGAGACAGAGAGAGATAGACACACAGAGAGACACAGAGTGAGAGAGATACAGAGAGACACAGACAGAGAGAGAGGCAGAGAGAAACAGAGAGAGACATACACAGAGAGACACACAGAGACAGACAGAGAGAGAGAGAGAGAGAGAGAGAGAGAGAGGGAGGGAGGGAGAGCGCAATGGGAGGCAGTGAAGGGAGGAAAAGGTGGAACTTAGCGATTTTGGCGCACGATTCTCAGTTCTGGCTATGCATTACTGCAATACACTTGGCTTCTAATAAAATTATACCTTTCTCAATAAACAGAGCCGAGGATAGTTTCGATTTAGAGGTTTAAGTGCTGGCAGGTCGAACACCGGCATTAGTTTATGGTTCAGTGTACTAGTGCAGATCTAGGAAACGGATTGATTTGATAACCAGCTTAAATGTACAGCACTAAACAGATCAGAGCCATGTGCAGGATCCTGTGAAGTTTTTTGGGGGAAAAGGCTGGTCCCGCTGCATAATTTCTCCAGGTTTTGCCATAGACAGTTGCAAGGAAGGTATGCATTGTCTGTTCCTGGATACAAAAGGTTGCTTTGAGCCACACCCTGGGAACTTTTGATCTGTAGACTTGCAATAGGTAGGTGCCCTGATAGAAAATCACTCGTGCAACACCCAGAAGGGGCAGAGGCTTTCTGTATCCTGAGGGTAATGGAGAACATTTGCCAGGACCACAGACCTTCCAGACTGTAAGGTAAGAGGAAAGAGAAATCAGGGTCAATAGAGAAGCTACTTAGGAACAGCTGTAGTTCATATTATAGTAGTAAAATCAAATAATTAATGCTATTCCCTCTTTCTATCTCCTTATTTGACCTTCCACCTGCTTCTTAAAGCAGAATTGGAAGGGTCCTTGGAGGTCTTCTAGCCCAACCTCCTGCTCAGGCAGGAAACCTTATAACCGTTTGAGACAAATGATTGTCCAATCTCTTCTTTAAAAACTTCCAATATTAGAGCTCGGGAGAACACAACTTCTGGAAGGGCATAAATTGAATTCTGAGGATCGGAAAGTATTCCTGAACACCCTTGAATGTAGTGTTCAGCCTTCCCTCCAGAGGTCCCCATGAAATTCTTCTTATTCATAAGTTGACACCTTGTGTTTTCTCCGGGAAGAAAAAAAACGGAGCGCCGGACAGATTATGTTCTGATCTGAGCTATTTCTTTCTCCTGGTCCCATTTATTTTGGGGTGTGTTTAGGACTAATATCTCTGGTTTGCAACAATCTAGAACAAGGGTCAACAATGTGGCTCTTTCATCTCTTTGCTGCTCCACAATTGATAGGGTTTTCGATTAGGACAGGTAGAGAAAAAAGGACATCATTCTAAGGAGGAGACTCGGGTGCCAATTGTTGAAAGAAATGTCCTTCTGGGTTCGGCTCCGACTGGGGAAAAAGACACTGGAGACATGGAGGCTGCTTGGAAAGATGGTTTATTGGTGGACAGGACCACATGGCTTGAGTCCTGAACAGAAAAGGTGATCACATGCTTCAATGTTGGTGGAGAAAAGAGAACGGCCGACTAAGATGCTGAGTCCCTGGTTGTATCCCCCTCTGGCCTTTGATCTTGAGCTTGTATTCTGATTGGTTGTCAGACTCCCATGGGCCCATGCAGGGGCAACTCTCTAGGCTGAATTTTGAATCCAGGTTTGGTTGAGTTCTCAGATGCCATGTGGTGAGTTGGGTAAAGGGTCAATATTATCATGCCTTAATCCCATCCTCCTGGAGCTGAAGGGGAGAACTCTTTATTATGCAAAGTGGACTAGCTTGGCCCTCTTAATGCCCCATTGACAAAATGGGGATGGGCAGGAAGCTACAGGGAGCTATTCTGTCTTTTAAAACACGTTTCTTCCTTTTCACATCCAGAGAAATATTCTGCCTTTTCAATATTTCCTAGGATATTTCGTTTTTCTGGGAGAGGGCTGGGTGATAACTTCCAACAATGGGAGGAACTTCCAGTTGGCTCCAGAATTGAACAGTGGGCTAGGACTTTTATCGTTCTTTGAGTGTTTAAGATTGCCGACCCCTGATCTAGACAACTCGTAAATGGCAGGAAGGAAGTACCTCTTTACTTCCACCCAGGGACTTGCAGTCACTAGAGGCAGGGGAGGCGTGGCCTCACCAGTCATAAGGAAAAGGAAAGAATTTTAAAGATTTTTTAAAAAATAATTAAAGCCAAGGTAGTTGCTACCAGATTCTAAGTCACAGTGACTTGGAACAGTGCTTAGTGTTAACTATAGGAGGAGGCCAGATAACTAGGGGCCTCTTTTGCATAAGGAAGTTTTTGCCTTTTAAGAGTTAACCAAGGGTTTAAAAGCAAATAATTCCTTATGCAAATGAGGCACGTGTTCTTACCTCCTGTAGAGGGCATTTTTAGAGGCTTTTTAGAGTTCTCTGGGAGCAACTAGCTCAGTCTGACTCAGAGCTCTGGCCTTTCATGAGGGCAGAGTTGAAATCCTCTCTGAAACAGCTGGAAAAGGTGCGTGTGTGGGGAGGGGGGAGGAATTCAAAAAGTTTGATTGCATGCAGAACCCACGTTGCCTTTTCAAACACACACACACACACACACACACACACAGAGAGAGAGAGAGAGCTGGATAAAAGTATATAAGCCCAGCTTCACTGAAAAGGCAACGTGATTCACCTGCAATCAAAGGCTCCGATCGGAAGGCAGCAGGGGAAGTGGGGGGGGGGTATGGCAGAGGAGCTGCTTTCAAGCCTTTGGAAAATATATCCAATCCAATTTTTGTGTTTGTTTGAGAGTGAGTGAGTGAGAGAGGGATCCAAGTTCTCTGTGTGCGTGTGTCTGTTTGAGAGAGGGGGGAGGGAGGGAGAGAGGGAGGAAGGAGGGGGAGGGAGAAGAAAAAGAATGAGAAAACTTATTTTGCAAGAGGGAAAAATGCTGTCGCTTTAAATCGGAACTGAGCATGCCTGGCTGTGGAATTCTGGGAGTTGAAGTCCACAAGTCTAAAAAGCTGCCTCACCAGCCATAAAACTCACCGCACGTCACTGCTTCCACCTAATGATAACCTGGATTTTGCCAGCACAGAAATGGTAGCATTTGTGTTTTAGTTTCATTTTCGTTTTTAGTTTACTTTATTGTTACTGCACCTTGCACAATGAAATGAAATGCCATTCAGCGTACATTACAACTAAAACACAAACACACATCTTTTACATTCTGTACAATTGAATTGAAAACTCCTGATATTGCATTAATATTGCACTATACCGTAGAATTCAATATAGTTACTGCTCTGGGGTAGAAGCTGTTTTTCAGCCTATTTGTCCTTGTTTTTACTATTCTGTACTGTCTGCCAGATGGTAATAGTTAAAAAAAAAGGGTGTCCAGGTTAAGGTGGATCATTAGGAATGTTTTGAACTTTCTTAAGGCACCGGGAGCTGTTCTGACCCCTCTCCATACGGTGAGTCATGCAGACACAAGATTACTGCTAGAAAATTTATTCACAGTAAATTAACACACCGACAAGACTTTGGCAGCAAACCAGGCTTTGGCAGCAAACCAGGCTTCCACAGATAAGAAATACACACAAGAGCTTCTCCAGCTTTAGCATAACGGTTGTGTCCTGCAAAAAGCCTCCTCCCAAAGTCTCTTCTTATATACTCTCTTGGGAGGAGCCTAATCACAACCACTTGGCCCCAATTATCTTCTATATCTCCATAGTTGCTGTCGGCGCTTATCTGCACGTCTTTGCCTGGCATCCAGGACCACCTCCCTTAGCTCCTCCTCACTGCTCCAGGGCCTGATGTCAGGGACAAACTCCCTTTGGCTTTCACCACTGCTCCATGCCTCAGGTGCCTCCTGGTGGCCAACCAGCCTCTCTGGTCCCTGCTCAGAGTCTGAACCCTGTCCAGGGTCCTCCACATCTTCCAGAGCCGACTCATAGGGTCCCTCACTATCGGAGTCTGTTTGCAGCTCCAACGGCTCCTGTTGGGCCACAACCGGGAGCTATAGAGCTCTTCCAAAGAGGGGAGAGGGCAACCAATGATCCTCTGGGCAATGACATTTAACCCCTCTGGAGCGCTGTCCTATCTGCCACTGTGCAATTGGCGAACCATGCACAGGTGCAGTAAGTTAAAATGCTCTCTGTGAGCCCCTGGCATTTTGTTGATGCATTTCTAAACAAAATTGTGCATCACGGAAAAATGACAACCTTTGCCACAAGAACAAAGCGCGGTAAACCCAAATCTCCACTTCTTATTTCTTTTCCCATGGGAATATTGGAAAGAACGGGAGAGACAGTTCTGCTCCTGGAAAGAACGCCCTTATCCTTCTTAGGTGCAACCAAATGGACAACCTTTTGGCCCTTAACGAAATTGGTGGCTGCGGTTGTATGCTGGCTTTTGACCTGGGGACTCTCAGAACATAAAACTCATGGCCTTAACTTGAAAGTTCAAGAAGAAAAGGAAAAGCACGGTCTGTAGAAAATGCAACTTTTAGTGTGTGTGTGTGTGTGTGTGTGTGTGTGTGTGTGTGTGAGAGAGAGAGAGAGAGAGAGAGAGAGAGAGAGACATGGATGGATAATGGATGATAGGAGAGAGAGAGAGAGATGAGATAGAGAGAGAGAGAGAGAGAGAGAGAGAGAGATGGGTGATGGATGATGGATGATAGATGAGAGAGAGAGAGATGAGAGAGAGAGAGAGAGAGAGATGGATGGATGAGAGATGAGAGAGAGAGATGAGAGATAGATAGATAGATAGATAGATAGATAGATAGATAGATAGATAGATAGATAGATAGATAAGTGATAGATGGAAGATAGATAGATAAATAGATAAATAGATAGATAGATAGATAGATAGATAGATAGATAGATAGATAGATAGATGATAGATTGAAGATAGATAGATAGATAGATAGATAGAGAGAGAGAGAGAGAGAGAGAGAGAGAGAGATGGATGATAGATAAGAGAGAGAGAGATGAGATGAGATGAGATAGATAGATAGATAGATAGATAGATAGATAGATAGATAGATAGATAGATAGATAGATAGATTAAGGATTGCAGTGTTGCCCAAGCAGCTTTTTTTGATTATTGCTCATCTTCATTGGTTTTTAAATGCTTTGTAATGTTAGGTTCTTTATCTAATAACTCCCACTTCCTGAAATAGTTAAGCCGAAGGAGACACAAGCCACTCAAGGTCATTCAACGGGTTTCCAAAATGAGCACAGATTTTAAGCCGGAGGCACCTCAGATGGCAACTTCCCTCCCCCCCTCCACGCCACTCTATATTTAATTGAGTTTTGTGCTGAAACAGGGTCACCGCCTCTTTCTACCAGGGCCTCTGTGCCCTGGAATGGCTGCTTAACTGATGCTTGTGCAAAAGTGATCCCCCGATGCTTCCAAAGGCAGAAAGAACAATTCAATTGCCAGGCCTGCATGCAGCTACTAAAACGGTCCTGAAGGGAGGGGGATTAGGCCAGGGAGATCAGGACATGGCAAAACATTGCACAATTCCATCATCGTGAATCTTTACACAGGAGGCAGTCAGCAGAAAGATGCTGCCTATATCCCAGGCTCCTAAATGCTGCTATTGTGGCTGGTCGGCTGGTGCCTTCCAGCAGCTGAATCAGAGAAGGAGAAGGAGGAGGAGGAGGAGGAGGAGGAGGAGGAGGAGGAGGAGGAGGAGGGAGGAGGAGGAGGAGGAGGAGGAGGAGGATGGTGGTGAGGTATAGGAGTCAGGGTCAGCAGCAGAGGTGGTTTGCTCCCGGTTCGGCCCGGATCGAGAGAGAGAGGGGAAGAGGAGAGAGAGAGCCTGGGCCATCCAACAGTCCTCAGAAGGCAGAGGAGAGGAGAGCAGTGGAAATCTATGGGCAGAGACAGAGAGAGAGAAGGAGAGAAACAATGAGAGAGAGGAAGAGGCAGAGAGAGAGAGGGAGAGAGAGAGGGAGGGAGGGAGGGAGAGAGAGAGAGAGAGAGAGTGCCTGGGCCATCCATCAGTCCTCAGAAGGCAGAGGAGAGGAGAGCAGTGGAATCCATGGGCAGAGGCAGAGAGAGAGAAGGAGAGAGACAATGAGAAGAAGAGAGAAGAGAGAGAGAGAGGGAGGAGAGAGAGAGAGAGAGAAGAGAGTGCCTGGGCCATCCATCAGTCCTCAGAAGGAAGAGGAGGAGAGAAGTGGAATCCTGGGCTGGTCCTTGGGAGAGAACCACTGCTGCTAGTGAGGCCCCACTCTAACTCTGGGATAAAAAGCAGGATGGGGGGGCAGAGATGAATAGATGTGGCAGACAACTAATCATCTTCTGGATGGACAGATGGACTTGTTAGTCTGCACTGAAAGAGAAACTTGTCCCGGGGCTGCCGGCACTCCTAATAAATGAATCTTTGAGTTTCCTCAGTGGGTGTGTTTGGGAAGCTGAGTCAGAACAGCTCCTTCCAAAACCTTTTCTGAGAAACACCCCGATTCTTTGAAACTGATTGTAAAATGCAGTGCTGGCACGCACTCAATCTCATAGTTGGCCTCTCTGAACCCAGCCTCAACATCTGGATGTCCTTAGCTTAGAACAGGACTAAGGATGATGTTGCCTCGAGCAGAGAAAGGTATTTCTCACTTGAATCCTTTAACCACAATAGGCATCTATAGCCTATTATTTCTCTGACATGCTGGAATGTAATCGTAACCTTCTTAGTTTCTGTTATCAGCTCCTCCCTTCGGTTTCTATGGAGAAAGGTCAGGGATTACAAGGTCCATTTCTCTTCAGGGTCACTTCCTTTTCTCATTGAGAAGGGATGGTGAGCATTCAATTAGGAATAAACCAATAAAAGTTGGGCAATGAGCCAAATCCTCAAAAGCCTTTACAACTGCGTGGGAGTATGTGGTTCTTTCTCACCTAGGAGATGGAAAGCTACACAATGCTGGAGAAACTGAGAAGCCAGGAAGCTTCACTGTGGACATCCCCATGTTGTCCTTCCTGCATTCTCTATGTGACTTTTTCTTCCGTTCTTCCGTTTGGTTTTGTTTTCTCTATCAACCAACCGGTTAAATTGCAATATGGAAAATCCCGACTTCAGAACAATTTGGGGGAATCTAGATAGTATCTGAATCAGGGGTAGGTTCCTGCCAGTTCTAACTTCTTCTATAGAAGAGGTTCCACAAATCTACAGTGCCGTTCAGAACCGTTCCAGCTCCCCGCCCGTCCGTCCGCACATCATCAAGATGAAGAGCGAGAGGAGGAATTCTGGGAGTTGAAGTCCACAAATCTTAAAGCTGTCAAGTTTGAACACCCCTGGGGTTTTTTTTTTTCTAAAGGGTTAGTGGTGCAAGGGTCTTGTAACTTGACAGCTTTAAGACTTGCACGCTTCAATGCCAGAGTTCCTGAGCCAACTGACTGCAGGAGGAATTCTGGGAGTTGAAGTCCACAAGTCTTAAAGCTGTCAAGTTTGAACACCCCTGGGGATTTTTTTCTAAAGGATTAGGGGTGCAAGGGTCTTGTAACTTGACAGCTTTAAGACTTGCGTACTTCAAATGCCAGAGTTTCTGAGCCAACATTTTGGTTGTTAAGCAAGAGCGTTGTTAAGTGAGTTTCACCACATTTTACAAGTTGGCCACGCCCACCCAGTCACATGTCTGGCAAGCCATTCCACCCGGTCACATGGCCGGCAAGCCACTCCCACAAAGCAGGCTACACCACAGAAGAGGTTGTAAAAAATTTGAATCCACCACTGATCTGAATATCCTGAATGAAAGTTATACAGCCACGTGATCATTCCACATGAACCAGAGCAGGTGGAATCCTCGTCCAGGTACAAGGCCAAGGAATTACTTCCTTTCTTCCTACAGAAGGGGCCCTTGATGCTCTCTGATCTTAGTTGTTTTCTTGCAGAAGTTTCATTACCCAAAGCAGGTAACATCCTCGGGGCTAGTAAAGAGTGAGTTTTCTGTCAGTTTATATCATTGTGACTTGGAAGTTCTTCGTTTCGGCTGTTTATGCTTGACTTGTTTGGCAATTCCTTGATTGGAGTATTGTTTACTTGATTGTTGGTCTGACATTAATCTTGGAGTTAACCTTTGCTCGTAGGATGCTGATTGCTGGTGGATGTTTTGTCTTTTTATTCCCTTTTTGGTTTGCTGATCATCTCTTCGTTTTGGCTTGTTGATACTACATACTTTCACATAGTATGTAGTATTAAAAAAAAGACTGGTGTGGTGGCCTAGAGGTGGCACTCTTGCCTCACAATCAGAAGGCTGTGAGTTCAATCCTAGGTAGAGGCAGATATAGTATCTCTCTCTCTGGGTTCTCAGCAGTGGTGGGTTTCAAAAAAAATTCGAACCTACTCTGTGGGTGTGGCCTCCTTTGTGGGAGTGGCTTGCCAGCCATGTGACCTGGTGGGAGTGGTTGCCGGCCATGTGTTCTCTCTCTCTCTCTCTCTCTCTCTCTCTCTCTCTCTCTCTCTCTCTCTCTCTTTCCTTTTGTCTCTCTGTCCCCTTTTTCCTTTTTTTCCTTTCATCTCTCTCTCATTTTTTCTTTCTCTTTTCCTTTTTTATTTCTTTCTTTTTTCCTTTCTTTCTCTTTCTCTTTCTCTCTCTTTGTGAGTCTGTGTGTGTGTGTGTGTGTGTGTCTGTCTGTCTGTCTGTCTGTCTGTCTGTCAGTGGTGGGTTTAGAAATGTTTTGGAACCTCTTCTGTAGGTTGTGGTCCGCTTTCCGGGTCCATTGGCGAACCTCTTCTAACCGGTTCGGTAGATTTGACGAACCGGTTCTACCGAACTGGTGCAAACTGGTAGGAACCCACCTCTGGTTCTCACACTGAGAATGTATCTGCTGAACAAAATTCTGCATTGGCGACAGGAAGGGCATTCGGCCATTAAAACACTCTGCTAGTGTGAGGGGTAGAAATTCAGCCCTGTGTTTTAATGGAGGATGAACCGTGGTTTGCTTGAAGTATACTTTACAATTAAGAAAATAAATCCGAGGTATATTCTAAGAAACACATTTTTATTGTAAAATAAATAACAAACAAACTTACTAGCTAATAACTACATTTTGGCAAAGTTCCTAGCCTACCTCCTCAGCAGGCAAACAAAGAAAAGTGAAGGAGAAAGAAGAAGGCAAATGGACATGCTTAGTAGAGTTTTACAGATAAGAGTCAGTCTACCGTATATCTCAGAGTATAAGCACAGCTGGCAAAACAAAAACATCGTGACAGCTAGCTCCATTCAGTTGCCCAGACTCCAACCCAGCAAGGGATTACGGGGTCGCTAAAAGAAGATGTAATACCCAGAAAGCACCAAGGACCATTCCTTTCAACCCTGAGCAACAAATATTCTCCTTTCTGAAGCTCTAACATCCTTTCCTCCTGTTTCCAGCTCTGCAGATGGATGATAGTGCCCATTGTTCGCTTCTAATCCAGGGCCATTGGATCAGCTCTTGCATTGGCTGGAACCATGTCCCGCTCCTCTTCTTCACTGGCTTTATGGCTCTGGCTTCATCACTCGGTCAGAGTATTACTCCTTGTTGGAGGTGAGACCCAAGAAGAACCAGGTCACTTTCATTCTGGAGAGGGTCAACCAGGAGCCAGGTGCAAGCCAACTATTACTGGAGAAGCTGAAGGAACTGCAAGAGATCTACAGCCCTGAACTCCAGCACTGGCTTCAAGAGACGGTGTTCAAGCGGAGCAACACAGAACTTTTTATCATTTCACCAGGTATAAACAGGGCTCAATTGGTATCAGCTAAATGGCACATAAGGCCTGACTGCATATGCTTGTCCATCAAGGGCTCTTTGCCTGGGGATAGGCAAGTCAGTCACTGTTCATCTCCCAAAACACCTCTCAAGATTCTGTTACTTACTATATCTTTATAATGAAAGTAGTATTGTTCTATGTGTTTGGTTTGGCTTCCTGGTCTAATCCACCTTGAGAGGCTGACATCACCACACCCAAAATGAATTTGAGAAAAGAGGCAGGGGTGGGCTTCAAAAATTTCAGCAATGGGTTCTCTGCCCAGTTGCTGGGGCATCATGGCCATGGTGGGCATGGCCTAGTTGGCCTCCTGCACCATGGGGGGGAATTTTCATCTTCTCCAGGCTCCGGAAGCTTTCTTTGAGCCTCTGGGAGGGTGAAAACCTCCTCCCCCGGACTCTTGACGCCCTTCCGGAACTTTCAGGAGGCCCGTTTTCCCCCCTTGAGAGACCCCTTGAGAGACCGCCTGCTGCCAATTACCTCCCACAGACCCATTAGATCTCACAGGGTTGGCTTCCTCCGGGTGCCATCTACCAGCCAATGCCACCTGGCTATTACCCGGGGGAGGGCCTTCTCTGTGGCAGCTCCGGCCCTCTGGAATGAACTCCCCGCAGGGATTCGGATCCTCACCTCCCTCCAGGCCTTCCAAAAAGCCGTCAAAACCTGGCTTTGTCGGCAGGCCTGGGGGTGATGAGTTCTCTTCCCTCTTGACATGTATGGTTGTGCGACTGTTGCCTACTTTTATTATGTGTATTTTGTCTTTTATGTTCCCTCTTTTTCCCCGCTTTGAATTGTTCGCCGCCCTGAGTCCTCCCGGAGAAGGGCGGCATACAAATAATAAAATACCAAATACCAAATACCCTCCCTGAGCCTCTGCACAGGCCCTACATGTCACATCCAAAATGGCCACATGGAGACTCCTGGAAGGGGCAGGGCAGGGTGGGAGGGGCATGGTGGGTGGGGCCAGCCAGGGGAGGGATTTGGATGTTCTCTGAACCGGCCATAATGTTAGCTACAGGTTCCCAAACCCGGGCGAACCTGTAGCAGCCCATCCCCTGAAAAGAGGTAAAGCATTATGTAACCTGGACAGGTAAACATGACTTTAAGATACTTCAGCTGTGTCCCAAAGATTACAAAATGTATATGTCACAAGGCAAAAAAATGGCTCCCGGAGTATGTTCATCCTGAACTTAATAGTATAAGAAAATGAACCCAATGAGAGGGATGATTTTAAAGCCAAGAGTTAGACTTTCTGCAGCTTCTAAATTCTCTCTGTTCTTTCTAGATCCTCCCCTTAAAACTTCCAGCAGGAATTGGCTGATGTTTTGGCAAAACAGAAAATATAAATTGCCACGGATATCTGCAGGCAAGTTATGTTCCCAAGTGACCCGATGAGAAGTTTTGATTTGTGTATCACATTTATCCTTGCTGAGATAATCATCTTCAAACTGCTTACAATTAAAACGGAGGCTAATTGACCCAATTTCTTTAAATGGGTAGAGTTTGGGGCCAATGCTTTAGGACATTCAATCAATACCCGAGTTCCCACATTGCATTAAGCTGGTTTTTCTCAACCTCAGCAATTTGAAGGCATGTGGACTTCCGCTCCCGGAATTCTAAGAGTTGAAATCCACACATCTTCAAGCTCCTGAAGAGAAATGCTGCCTTAAGCTATGTAATTTGCTTGTTTCCAGCTTAATGAATCATGCAAACCCAGATCTTAGATGCCAAAACTCCAGATGGCTACAGAGCCACAATGAGTTAGAATTAGAATAGCAATAGCAATAGCAGTTAGACTTATATTCTGCTTCATAGGGCTTTCAGCCCTCTCTAAGCGGTTTACAGAGTCAGCATATTGCCCCCACAGTCTGGGTCCTCATTTCACCCACCTTGGAAGGATGGAAGGCTGAGTCAACCTTGAGCCGGTGAGATTTGAACCGCCGAACTGCAGATAGCAGTCAGCTGAAGTGGCCTGCAATACTGCACTTTAACCACTGCGCCACCTCGGCTCTTTTTAGAATGTTCTCTTTGGGACCATCTAGCTGCCATCTGGGTTGCTGCAGCCCATAATCCTTCTATGAAACCATGGATTGTGCCTACTGTAGTTGCGAACTACAGCTAATGCAGCTTGTTCAATAAACTGTGATTAAACAATCTGCAGAAGATGATCAGTCTGAACTAGAGGGTGGGGTTAAACAGATCATCAGTTTGGAGTCATTGTGCAACCACAAGAGAACCAAGTCCAGCACCCCACCCCCGTGAATTATCTTGACCCTTATCTAATGCCAACTTAGTCTGGATTGTTAGTTACTCAAATTTTTTTGTATATCAATGGCAAGAATAAACTCTTAGTGCCTTCAACTCAATTCCTGTTCCTGGCTATTTGCACTGGATATAATGTCTCAACATGAGGCATGTGCACTCCATTGAGATAAAGAGAAAGACATGTATACTGTCTTCTCTTATTTTTTTCTTTAGAACTAAGATATGTTATGTATATTGATATGGAAGCATAAATACCATCAACATAGAATGGAGTTTGCTCAGAAGCTGAAATACACCAATAAGAGGAAGAGTGGGAAACAGAGGAGAAAAGAAAAATAGGAAGAGAGGGATAGGAGAGAGAGTGAGGGAAGATGAGGAGGATAAGGAGGAGTGGAATGAAGAGAGAGAAGGAGAAAGGAAGGGGAAGCAGAGTAGAAAAGGATGGAGGGAAGAAAGGAAGTAGGAGAGAGGTAGAAGAAAGAGGTGTATGGAAAGCAGAAGAGCTAATAATGGGTTTTTATCTTTCTGGGCGTTGATGACAAGAGGAACTGACGTAATTACTACTTAATACAATAGGATATTGGCTATGTAATAGTATACATGTGATTATATGTTATGAAAATGGAAAATAAAAAAAAGTATATTTAAAAAAAGAGAGAAAGAGAAAGAGACAGAGATGGACTGTTCCAAGCAAGAACACCAGCTAGGTAGAAAGAGGTTCGTGTAGAAAATGTATGGACCTAAAGGAAGAAGATGCATTAAAAGTTTGACCAGATGGTCAACAGATAAGATCCACCAGAACCATTGTAGAAATTTCACATGGTAGCTAAATGCAACTGTCCAGGACAAGGCAAAAACTATAAAAGGAAAGCTAAGGAAGATGACTAAATGAGCTTTGTGGGACTCTTGAGGATTTACTAGTTACCCAACAAGGACAGCTCTTGACCCTGTCCATTCTGCAGGTGGAAAGGGTGTCCCAGCAGAGAAAAATGGTCCCTCCTTAGAAGTCAGTGGAGAAGGCGAGGCCAATTCCAATATATTTTTCTCTTGTCCCTGCAGATATGCAAAAAAACAACAGCTCAGCTTTCCGGAGGGGTTTGGACCGCCAACTCAAAGGTAAATATTGAATAGAGATGGTTAAAAAAAAACCAGAGATAATGTTATCAGTAGGTTTGTTGTGAGATTCTTGCAAACCCGTTGCCTAATTCTTTCTTTTCCTTTGAGACTCATCAAGATCAGGTGGAGCAGGGGTGGGTTTCTCGCCCCGTTCCAACCGGTTTGGTTGGAACGAGGCCGGTGGCGTCCTCGCGCACGCACGCGGCGTCCTCGCGCACACACGCGGCATCCTCGCGCACACACGCGGCATCCTCGCGCATGCACGTGGCGTACGCATGCGTACTAGCGTCTGCGCGATGCTCCAGCTGCTCCTGGAGGATCGCGCAGGCGCTGTATGCGTTCTGCGCATGCGTGGAAGCGCAGAATTCGTAAAAACCGGGTAAGGAGCGGGCGCGGGTGTGCGGGCACGTGCGGGCGCGGGGGGGGGGGCTTCGCCGTTCCCGGAAGTTACTTACTTCCGGGTTCGGCGACCAACCGGATCGCAGGGACCGGTGCGAACCGGTCGAAACCCACCCCTGAGGTTGAGTGGGAAGCTCCTAGTTTCCAGCGGCAGGCACAGGTTGGTCACTTCTGTATTCTCCTGCCAGTGGCCTTCCTGACAGCCATGCTGTTTGTTGCTGAGAGCATCCTGTTAAGACTCAGAAAGGAGGCTAATTCAGCTCCCTCTTCATTTAAGATCCAGAATAAAAATCCAGCAATCCAACCAAGCTGGAAGAGAAGGGGGAGGCGATGTGAGAACTGATAGCTGTCCATCTTTGGGGAAGATCACCCAGCAAAAGAATAAAAGAAGCAGATTATCCAACAAGAACCAAATTTCATTTCATTTATTGAATTTCTAGGCCGCCCAATCCCGAAGGACTCCGGGCGGCTTACAGAAATGAAAAATTATTTAAAAAGAATTAAAACAATGAGACACAACAAAGTCAAGAAAAAGCACAACATACACCCAATCAGAGAGGAGCCGGACCTCAGTCAAGAGGTCAACGGCCCCAAGCCTGCCGGAAAAGCCAGGTTTTAATAGCTTTGTGGAAGGCCATGAGATGTTTGATAATCTATAATGGTGATGGTGAACCTGGGGCATGCGTGCTGGAAGTGGCACACAGAACTATCTGTCTGGGCATGCCAGCCATTGCCTATTGCTCTTCTGGGTTCTGGCACATGCATGTGTGCCAGCCGGCTGCTCTTCGTGTGTGCGGGAGTACCAGAAACTATAAGAGTAGTTCCGTGGCACGCATGCGCACACTGGGGATCTGAGTTCCTGGTTTCTGGCACACACATGTGTGCTGGCTAGCTAGTCTTCGCACGCATGAGAGCACCAGAGACCCTAAGAGCAGCTCCCTGGCAGGCATGTGCACACCAAGAAGCTGAGCTTCCAGTTTCCGGTGCATGCATGCTCATTGGCTAGCTGGCCTTTGTGCATGCGTGTATTTCAGAAACTGGAAGACCATGTGACCGGAGGACATGTGCATGCTGGAAACTGGAAGCTCAGTTTCCCGGCAAGCACATGAGCACCGGGGAATTGCTCATCTGGTTTCTGGCTCTCCCAAACACACGCTCCATTTTCAGCACTTGGTGCTGAAAAGGTTTTCCAACATTGATCTATAACATTTTTTTAAAAAATATTTTTTATTTCCATTTTCATTTTCATAACATACACTCACATGTATACTATACATAGCCCGTATCATATAGTATTAAATAATAATTACATCAGTTCCTCTTGTCAACAATGCCCAGAAAAATAAAAACCCATTAGAGCTCTTCTGCTCTCCATACACCTCTTTCTTCTACCACCCTTCAACTTTCTATCTTCCCTCCATCATCCTTTCCTACTCTACTTCCCCTTCCTTTCTACTGCTCCTCTCTCTACAATCCACTCCTCCTTATCCTCCTCATCTTCCCCCCTTACCCTCTCTCCTATCCTTCTCTTCCTATCTTTCTTCTCCCTTCTGTTTCCCACTCCTCCTCTCATTGGTGTATTTCCTACTCTACTTCCCCTTCCTTTCTACTGCTCCTCTCTTTACAATCCACTCCTCCTTAGCCTCCCCATCTTCCCCCCTTACCCTCTCTCCTATCCTTCTCTTCCTATCTTTCTTCTCCCTTCTGTTTCCCACTCCTCCTCTCATTGGTGTATTTCCTACTCTACTTCCCCTTCCTTTCTACTGCCCCTCTCTCTACAATCCACTCCTCCTTATCCTCCTCATCTTCCCCCCCTTACCCTCTCTCCTATCCTTCTCTTCCTATCTTTCTTCTCCCTTCTGTTTCCCACTCCTCCTCTCGTTGGTGTATTTCCTACTCTACTTCCTCTTCCTTTCTACTGCCCCTCTCTCTACAATCCACTCCTCCTTATCCTCCTCATCTTCCCCCCCTTACCTTCTCTCCTATCCTTCTCTACCCATCTTTCTTCTCCCTTCTGTTTCCCACTCCTCCTCTCATTGGTGTATTTCCTACTCTACTTCCCCTTCCTTTCTACTGCCCCTCTCTCTACAATCCACTCCTCCTTATCCTCCTCATCTTCCCCCCTTACCCTCTCTCCTATCCTTCTCTTCCTATCTTTCTTCTCCCTTCTGTTTCCCACTCCTCCTCTCATTGGTGTATTTCCGCTACATGTCAATATGCTTAACATATCCTAGTTTTAAAGAAAAAAAAAAAATAATAATAGTAATGAAACTGGAAAGACCATGTGACCGGAGGACATGTGCATGCTGGAAACTGGAAGCTCAGTTTCCCGGCAAGCACATGCACACCAGGGAATTGCTCTTCTGGTTTCTGGCGCTCCCACACGCACGCTCCATTTTCAGCACTTGGTGCTAAAAAGGTTTTCCAACATTGATCTATAACATTCAGTGCGGCAGAATTTCACCAGAATTGTTTTGCAAATGTACCTCGAGCGATTGTAGGTGCACCTCGGTACACCCACGTTACACCTATCCTCCGCGAGCTGCACTGGTTACCGATCGGTCTCCGGATACGCTTCAAAGTGCTAGTCGTAACTTATAAAGCCCTTCATGGTATTGGACCTGGGTACTTGAGAGACCGCCTGCTGCCAATTACCTCCCAAAGACCCGTTAGATCACACAGGGTCGGCCTCCTCCGGGTTCCGTCCACCAGCCAATGCCATCTGGCTACCACCCGGGGGAGGGCCTTCTCTGTGGCAGCTCCGGCCCTTTGGAACGAACTCCCCGTGGAGATTCGGACCCTCACCTCTCTCCAGGCCATCTGGAAAGCCGTCAAAACCTGGCTGTGCCGGCAGGCCTGGGATTGATGAGTTCCCCTCCCCTCTCGACCTGTGTGGCTGTATGATTCTTGGTTATTTTAATCACTTGTATTGTGTTCTATGTTCCCTTTCCCCCTTTGAGTTGTTTGCCGCCCTGAGTCCCTCCCGGAAAAGGGCGGCATACAAATAAAATAAATCTAAATCTAATGTAATCTAATCTTTTGCTTTCCTAGCGGCCCTGCAAAACCACCGTCGCTTGTTGCTGACCCAGACGGAGAATCTGCGCACTACTATGGAAGATACCGAGCCATGCAACTGTCCTGAAGCCTACTACCCTGATCTCCTGCTACTCAACAGGCCCTATTACAGCTCCACCAGCCATGATTACTTGCAGCTGGCTTCTCATCAGACCTGGCTTCGTTCCTACCACGCATCTTCCCATCTGGACCTGTGTCAACTTTTCGTTCCTTTTCCCCGGGAGAGCGCCCTGCCTCATCGGGTGATGCTGAGCGGCCCTGCCGGTATCGGCAAGACTGTCATTGTCCAGAAGATCCTCCATTATTGGGCGCTAGGCAGAGCCTTCCAAGGCTTTCTTTGCGTCCTGGATTTTTCCTTCCAGGAGCTCAGCCTCGTCACCGGAACCCAGAGTTTGGAAAAGTTGATTTGCCATAAGTTCCCGCATCTGAGCAAAGTTCTTTTCGCTTTGCTGGAGCGACCGAAGGAGATCCTCCTGATCTTGGATGGACTGGATGAGTTCAGGCACCCCCTGGGCAGCAAACATCCCTGCCTGTGGCCGGATGAGGCAGGCCACGTGAAAGATCTGGTGTGCGGTCTCCTGAATGGGACCTTGCTTCCAGAGGCCACCATTCTGGCCACATCCAAGTCTTCTGTCTCTCTTCGGCCAGAACTTTTTAACCGCCATGTTCTTATCCTCGGTTTACAAAAGGCACAAGTGAAGGACTACATCTCCCAATTCTTCCAGACTTCCGGACATGGCACGGAAGTCATGAGCTACCTCTCAACTCAGCATGGCTTAACCAACCTCACCTTCATTCCGCTCTACTGCTTCATTCTCTGTACGGCTCTGGACGGATACTTCTCCGAAGAAGGGTTCAATCGAGCCTCCCCACCCAGCACCGTCACGGAGCTCTATCTGCTTTATGTGCGCACCGTCCTGAAGTTACACCAGCCTCCTTCTGGACAAGGAGAAGCAATGCCACGGGATCTGAGGAGGGAGAAAGATTTGCTACTGCAGCTTGGTCACCTGGCCTACATTGGCCTGCTAAAGGGACAGACCATGTTCTATGCAGATGAACTGCAGGAGTTGGGTTTTGATCCACGGGACCTGCCACCTGTTTATCTCAGTCAGATCTTCTTCAAGGAGAGCAGTGAAATCTACAGTTTTTTCCACTTGACGGTACAGGAGTTTTTGGCCGCTTTATACTCAGTGGTTAACTTGGACTTCAATGCTGGGGAATTAACTGACTGCCTGGATCTCTGGTGGAATGGAAAAACTCCAGAAGATCGAGATGCCGCTGGCTTTCTCTCCCCAGCAGAGGGATCCGCTGGTGGATTTTACGACTATACCCGGCAATCTCTGAACAGATCCCCACAGTGGGACAAACTGCAAATGTTTTCCAGGTTTTTCATGGGGTTGTTGGCCTCTAGACTGGAAGGCAAGTTGGAAGGGCTGCTTGGGAGCAGCCGGGAAGGAGACCCAGCCATGCTTTTGGCAGGCTGGTTCAGGAAAAAGGCTTTGTGTGAATCAGGTCAGAGGTTGCTGCCCTTGTTACACTGCTTAGCGGAGTTGCACCAGGATGACGTGACTTGGGAGGTCATTTCCCAGGTGGGCGAGGTAGACCTGTCCAAGGTGACACTGAACCCAGCGGATTGCGCGGCCCTGGCGTACGCCCTGAGTTGTTCAAAGTCTCAGGTTCTCCAGAATCTCAACTTAAGTTACAGCAATATGGGCACTAGAGGACTGAAGCAGCTGCAGGGCCATCTCCATCGCTGCAAAACTTTGCAGTGAGTATCGGTTTGGCTGTGGGTTGGCTTTGACCTAAATAGGGAGGGATGATGACATTGAAAGAAATCAATATCCTATTCTCAGCTCCACAAGGGAGGCAGACGCTAAGGCAGATCTACTCTATTAAACTAGAACTGGGTATGTCTAGTTTAATGAAAAGAAAGACCAGGGGGGACATGATAGCAGTGTTCCAATATCTCAGGGGTTGCTACAAAGAAGAGGGAGTCAAACTATTCTCCAAAGGACCTGAGGGCAGGACAAGAAGCAATGGGTGGAAACTGATCAAGGAGAGAAGCAACTTGGAACAGAGGAGAGATTTCCTGACCGTTAGAACAATTAATCAGTGGAACAATTTGCCTCCTAGAAGCTGTGAATGCTCTAACACTGCAAGTTTTTAAGTAGATGTTGGATAACCATTTGCCTGGTGTAGGGTTTCCTGCCTAAGCAGGGGGTTGGACTAGAAGACCTCCAAGGTCCCTTTCCAACTCTGTTATTCTACTCCACATTGTAGAGATGCATCACTTTTAAACGGCTTTAAATGGGGGAATTATAGTTTTATGGATGTGGGACAACCCTTGAAAGCTGACTCTAGAACTTCTTCTGTTCACAAAAGCTAGCATGACCTTTGCAGAGAAGGGAGGACTATTCGTAGCCCCTTCATTAAGTTAATTAGAGCCGAGGTGGCGCAGTGGTTAAATGCAGCACTGCAGGCTACTTCAGCTGACTGCAGTTCTGCAGTTCGGCTGTTCAAATCTCACCGGCTCAGGGTTGACTCAGCCTTCCATCCTTCCGAGGTGGGTAAAATGAGGACCCGGATTGTTGTTGGGGGCAACATGCTGACTCTGTAAAACCGCTTAGAGAGGGCTGAAAGCCCTATGAAGCGGTATATAAGTCTAACTGCTATTGCTATTGCTATTGCTAATTCGGAATTTGGGTTATACTATTGGATTCTTCCCAGCTCCTATTCATAGTTTTTGATTTAAAACCATTGGCACCCAATGCTGTATTTCCACCCTAGTGGGGCTCCCGTCCTTTCCTGGAAAATTCAAAGCAAGAGGTCAACCCATCCTCAGATGGGTTTTCTTATTCTTAGTTGTCTTATCCAAACTGTGTTACAGAAATCAAGTGCTTGAAAGGGAAGGCACCATTACTGTTGTCTTACACTCTTACCGCCTTCCATTTTAAGGGGAATTCTTGGAGTTGACGTTTGCACATCTTAAAGACGCCAAGGGTGGGAAATACTACTGTGACCTGTCACTTTTGTGTCTCCTAGATTTCTGCCACTATGACCAATTTATTGCTGCCATATTTCCTCTGCCCCCACACTTTCATTTCTCAGCCTGGTTCTGAGTTTCACCCAAGTTTCATTTCTCGACTTTTTTTCATTTCCTTTTTTTTTTTTTTAAATCCCCTCTTTTGTTTAAATTGCCTCATTTCCTTGGTTTAAAGCAACTGTGTCCAATGCTGGCAACTTTAAGACTTGTGGACTTCAACTCAACTCCCAGAATTCCCCAGGCAGGTCATGCTGGCTAGAGGATTCTGGGAGCGAAGTCCACAAGTCTTAAAGTTGCCAAGGTTGGACATCCCTGGTTTAAAGCTTGTTTCTTTCCTTTCCCTTGTCAAAGAAACTGCTTCCCGCTAGAACATATTTATGCCAATGGTCCTCCTCAATTTAAAAGGTAAAGATAAAGGTTCCCCTTGCACTTATGTGCTCATCGTTCCCAACTCTAGGGGGTGGTTCTTAGCTCTGTTTCAAAGCCGAAGAGCCAGCGTTGTCCGAAGACATCTCTAGGGTAATGTGGCTGGCATAACTAAATGCCAAAGGTGCACAGAACGCTGTTACCTTCCCACCAAAGGTGGTCTCTATTTTTCTACTTGCATTTTTACGTGCTTTCGAACTGCTAGGTTGGCAGAAGCTGGGACAAGTAACGGGAGATCACTCCGTTATAGAGATTTGAACCACCAAACTGCCGGCCTTCTGATTGACAAGCTCAGCGACTTAGCCACTGAATCACCACGGCCTCAATTTAGGGCCTTCGAAATGGGTCAGGTTATATGATGGAAGTCAATGAACTGGACCTCCAGCACGTCTGGACTGAGTAGAGCAAGGAGTTGTGTGCGATGGTAGTGCATTTTTAAATATCACACAAGTTCTCTTTCCTGGCCTTTAAATCCTGATTCACACTTGTCTTACAGTGAAATGTGACCTTTAAGCTGCCAGGGTAGCTAAAGGCAGTGGCTGCAGCTGCATAAGCATGCCAGAAATGGTTAGCATTAACCTTGATATTTAATTTAATCTGTTTGAGAAGCTGTTGGTCCCTGTGGGTTGTACACATACAACTCATGCTGTAGCTGAGTAACGTCCGTTGTATTTCAGATTGCAGTACAATTCTCTGGACTGGGAAGCAGCTGAAATCGAAGCGATGATTCTGAGGTCCCCCCAGTGCTGTCTGGAAAGACTGGTGTAAGTAGAGAAGCTCATAAAATGCTTCCTTTCAAACGTATGTTGGCAGAGGAACTCTGGGAACTGAGCCTGCCAAGGTGGCAAAACGTGGTGTTAGGGCTACTACTCAGAGTTGGGTTCCTACCAGTTCGCACCTATTCGGTAGAACCGGTTCGTCAAATCTACCGAACCGGTTAGAAGAGGTTCCACCAGTGGACCCGGAAAGCAGGCCACACCTACAGAAGAGGTTCCAATTTTTTTTTCCAAATGGCTCAATGACCCGGAAGTGGGTCACGGCCTGGAGGGTTGCGGGGGGACCCCATTTTAGCGCTTTCTTCATTTTTGGTGGATGGGAGGTTTTTCTTTGGGAAACCCTCCGATCTGCCAGGGGGGAATCCCTTCTGGTGAAACTGTTTGCAATTCCCTGCTGGAGAGACTTTGCACAATGTTGTGAGTGGGAATGCGAGCTCGAAGGTGATTTTGCTGGGCTAAATAACTGTGGCTTTGCACACGGTTTTTTTTCCTATTCTACCCAAGGCTTTGCGGGAACCGTCTGAGATCCAACGCGGCAAGTTTCTTATGGAATGCCCTTCGTGATAACACCAGCCTAGAAGAGCTTCATTTGGACTTTATGGACCTTACGGACCGAGGCCTCGATAACATTTTGGATTGTCTATCAGGAAATACAACTCTCCGGCTCCTCAGGTGAGTTTGCTTAGTTCCTTGTTCATTGTGAGACTCATCGCCAGCATTTCAATGGTCTTTAATGTTGAGTGACTAGAAGACCTCCAAGATCTCTTCCAACTCTATTGTTGTGATCTGTTCCGTTTCGTCTTTGCAAAGAATACACGGACAATGAAGTCAGGATCCTAGTGTCAGACCTGAAAGCCATCTTTTCTTTTTGGACTTCGGGCCTGCCACACTCTATCATGGGAAACTGGAGTGGGGGGGATTATGTGGAGTTGGGTGATATGTAGCCATAACAACATTCTTCTGAGAAAGTCAAGGTCAACTTTGTTTCTGCACCTGGCCGGATCTGGAGGGGAGGAATCTCTCTTTTGTGACAGTGAAAGATTGGACCATGTGACGAACTTGTGAGTGTGGGGATCTTGAACTTTCAACTGGGTGGGAAAACCTGGAAGCTTTCAGATTCATTTTTTCCCCCAGATGTGCCAACATGGCTCTCTTAATAAATTGAAACTTTGAGGGATCACTTGCCTCGGATTCTTATTTTATTTTGGATGCTATTTGGAACCCTGACACCTAAGTGGTCTCTCACCAGATGAGATGGAGATCAATTCATTTGATTTCAAGCCAGCATTGGCATCTGGCTTGGGAATTCAGGGAGCCAAAACCTGACATAATTGGAGCTCAATTTGGAGAGAAGGCCACCTGTATTGTCCCAAAACTGCTTTTTTCAAGAGGCCACTGGACTCCCTGGTTTTGCTTTGAAGATGTTTCGCTTCTCATCCAAGGAGCTTCTTCAGCTCTGACTGGATGGTGGGGAACGGAAGGATTTATACTCCTTTCAGACATCTGGTCATTTGCATCCTTTTTAGAGAGTCGTTGAGGCCACTTGGAGATTTAACTTTATCCTCAGGGTCTCCTGGGTGGTATCTGTATTGTGCTTCTGTTTAAAGGCACCTTGTTTAATGTTTATAGATTTCTTACAAATAAAGAAAGTCCCAGAAAAAATAAATAAAGTTTAAACATTAAACATTTTATTTACAATGCTTAGATGACCAGTTCAGCCAATGAGGTCTTTGAGAGAAGGCAGACATGTACAGAGGAGCCACTAATTTCTTTTTTTTTTTTTGCTGTTCTGTCTGCAAATAACCAGGAACATATGTTGATTTTGGGGTTGCAAATAAATTTTCGCAAACTTGCAAAAGTGGAACCTGCAAATACTGTAACACGGATTTCCTAGGCACATAGCAAAGCCATTAGAAAGTGTATCCAGTTGTATGTGTAGCTTTCGGTATTGAAAGTAATTAATAGCATATTTTAGCTTCATTAGCACATCCTTCAACGTGATCTTGCCTGTCAGTTTGTTGCAAAAATCAAATCCAGAAAGCACAAACAGATAACTGCATCAGCCAGATTCATTAGCTTCTTTATATACATAATAAAGAAAAAATGTACAATGCCAACAGCAGATTCTATCAAGGTGGTAGGGAGAAGAGATTGTAAGCAGGTTCGAACACAGGCAGGCTTTACAGAGAATGAGTTTTAGTTTCAGTTCAGAGCTAAGTCACACCCAGATGCCAACCTGTTTCAGCTCCCATTGGCTGACCTTGCTACTAAGCCTTATTCATGTCTCTGTTACCATGTCTCTGCCGGTTCATGAATATTCTGACATTGCCATATTAATTTCAAATTCTTTCTCAGCCTTACAGGGAACAGATTTAGCCAAGCAGGCCAAGATATCCTCTCGGAATTACGTCGCAGAAAACCCAAACTTAAGATTGTCAGCTGTTTCCGGTCCGATGTGGCGTTGCTCCAGAATTATCTGGATTGGGTGGATGAGATTACAATTGAGCAAATGGAGTCGGTCAACCATGCTGGAGCCCTGGACGCGATTCTGGAAACCTTGATGGACACAGATGAGCCAGAAGTTAGCCAGGAAGCTCAGGAAAAAGCCGGAGAGCTAAAGAAAAAGATCTTTGCTATCCTGAAAGAGGAGAAAAAAAAAGGAAAAGGCAACAAATCTTATTTAATCTGATCTGTGAAACGGGATGTTTTTTCTGAGCCCAAGGGGTCTATCTCATAAAATTTCTCGCCTCTTTATTTGAGCCCATCCATGCTTTTAATTAAATAAAGGAATACAGGTAGCCTTCAATTGTCCTAGCATTTGTTTAGTGACCTGTTGTGGCCCAGCAGGTGCCGTTGGAGCTGCCACCAGACTCCGACAGCAAGGGGCCCTATGAGTCGGCTCTGGAGGAAGTGGAGGACCCTGGACAGGGTTCCGACTCTGAGCAGGGCTCAGAGAGACTGGTTGGCCACCAGGTGGCACTGAGCCTTGGACCAATGAGGAGGAGACAAGGGAGAGTGATCCAGAAGCCAGCAGTGAGTTGTTCCTGGATGCCCGGAATCGAAGAGCTAATAGGCGTCACGAACTGTTACGCAAGTACAGGAGGTAATTGCGCTCAGCTGGTGCCCATTAAGCTCCTCTCCAGACTATAAAAAGGACTGCTTGTGCACACGTCCCTCTTGCAGGAGTCAACACATTGACTAAAGAGAACTGTTGTAACTAACTTGGCAGGCTGAATTGCTGCCAAGGTTTGTCTGAGTTGCTGCCAAGGTCCTTATCTTTTTGTTTATGCTTGGTCTTCAGCCACCGAGGTTTTGGTTTCTTAAAGTACATTCTAGTTAAGCTTGTCTCGGCTTTCATTACTGGACGGAGGAGGGGGTCAGAACAGTGACCATTCCAAGTAACCTATGACCGGTAGTCCTTGACTTACAACCATTCATTTAGTGACCGTTCAAAGTTAGAATGGCGCTGGCCAAAGTGACTCATGGCCATTTTTCACAGTTATGATCTTTGCAACATCCTCCATGATCAGGCAATTAAAATTCAGACACTTGGCCACTGGTTCATATTCAACTTGAAGATGCATAGACTTCAACACCCAGAATTCCCCATGGCTGGCTGGGGAATTCTGGGAGTTGAAGTCCATATATCTCAAAGTTGCCAAGGTTAAGAAACACTGGCTTTTGATCTGAGATGTCAAGAGGCTAAGGGAGCCCAAATCCTTGAGAGACCGCCTGCTGCCAATTACCTCCCAAAGACCCATTAGATCACACAGGGCTGGCCTCCTCCGGGTTCCGTCTACCAGCCAATGCCATCTGGCTACTACCCGGGGGAGGGCCTTCTCTGTGGCAGCTCCGGCCCTTTGGAACGAGCTCCCCGCAGAGATTCGGACCCTCACCTCTCTCCAAGCCTTCCGAAAAGCTGTTAAAACCTGGCTGTGTCGGCAGGCCTGGGGTTGATGAGTTCCCCTCCACTCTCGATTTGTGTGTCTTTTGGTTATTTTAAATGCTTGTATTTGTACTTTTTGTGTTTCCCTTCCCCCCTTGGGTTTGTGAGCCGCCCTGAGTCCCGCTGGGAATAGGGCGGCATATAAATAAAACGAAACCTAAACCTAAACCTTCCTCTTTTCATCCGTCTCAGAGAAAAGAAGGGTTTTCATAAACCCAAATTTGTTTTTCTGACATTTCTGCAACATTTAAGGAGCATAAGATACAATGCCTTTTCTTTTTTGCCTAAAAAAGCCATCCCCTCCAAGTATCTGCCATTAACAATAAAACAAATCTACTGACTGAAACGTGCAGACTATAAGACTTTGGGTAGATCTAAAACACCTGTCAATCTTCCAAATGGACATTTCTTCAGTGGCAGCCACTAACTGTGTCGGCTTCACCGCAAAATTTAGATGAACAGAGATGGAAGGGACCTTGTAGGTCATCTAGTCTAACCCCCCCCCCCCAAAGCAGGAGACACTACACCATTTGAGAAAGAGGGCAATCCAGTCTCTTCTTCAAAGCTTCCAGTAATGAAGCTCCCACAACTTCTGAATGCAACTTCTGTTCCATAGATTGATTGTTCTCACTGTCAGAAAATCCCACCTTATTTCCAGGTTGAATCTCTTGTTCTGTTTCCATCCATTATTCCTTGTTTTGGACTCACTAAATTCCACAGGCACTGATGCGAGTTCCATCTATGCGTGATACCAGAGGTGGAAGAGGGAAGAAGGATTGGCAGCCGGTTTTCCTTAAAAAAAACACCTGACCATGATTTTACACTCATATAAACCCAGATTGTACACGCTACCCCCAAAAAACCTCCAACCCCCCCCAAAAACCCCTCCACAATAAATGTATTTGAAACCTGACTCTGTCGTTACATTCTCAAACCCCCATAACTTTAACCTTAAACTGTCTACTGTTGACCTCACTCCATTCCTGAGAGGTCAGTAGCGGCGTGCATAAGGGCACCAGTGTGCCTAACATCCCTGTCCTACTGTCCCCATTTATTTGTCCCCATTTCCTGTGTCCTTATTCATGTTTATTCCTATTCCTGGATAACAAATGGATAACCATTTGTCTGAAGTGGTGTAGGGTTTCCTGCCTAGGCAGGGGGTTGGATTAGAAGACCTCCTCGGTCCCTTCTAACTCTGTTATTCTATTCTATTCTATTCTATTCTATTCTATTCTATTCTATCCTATTCCTATTCCTATTCCTATTCCTATTCCTATTCCTATTCCTATTCCTATTCCTATTCCTATTCCTATTCCTATTCCTATTCCTATTCCTATTCCTATTCCCATTCCCATTCCCATTCTATTTCTATTCCTATTCCTATTCTATTCCTGTTATCTTGTACGTGAGAGACAAACTAAATAAATAAACTAAATAAAAACTACATCATTAGGATGGCCAGCCGGGGTTTCCTTCCAGGATTTCGCACTCAAAAAACAATTCTAAGGCATTTAAGAATGCACATTGAAAGTCACAAATTTAGCCGAGATGGCTAAAATATCTGCATATCTTAAGGACCACTCAAACGAGAGATATAAACGAGACTGGAAAAAAATGGATTGATTATATACAAAATAAATACGGGACTAAGAAATTCCAGATAGCTTATGCTTAAGATCAGGAATGATTTAAATTGTTTAAAGTTAGTTTAGCAAGGAGGAGCTAAGTTCAATGTAAAGATGTTATCAATTTTTTATTCTTTTTTCCAATATATTTTAGACAGTTTTTGTTAAAAATCTATACTGTGTATGGGTTTTGGGAAGTCGGGGGGGGGGGAGGCTGGGGGGGCTTTGGGGGGGGGAGGGATATATCAGGTTTGACGAGACGTGTTAGATTTTAATGTAATTTGACACTACATGTATACTGTTTTCTCTTATATTTTCATTACTATTATTATTATTTCTTTAAAACTAGGATATGTTAAGCATATTGACATGAAGCGGAAATACACCAATGAGAGGAGGAGTGGGAAACAGAAGGGAGAAGAAAGATGGGAAGAGAGGAATAGGAGAGAGGGTAAGGGGGGAAGATGAGGAGGATGAGGATAAGGAGGAGTGGAATGTAGAGAGAGGAGAAGGAGAAAGGAAAGGGAAGTAGAGTAGGAAAGGATGATGGAGGGAAGATAGAAAGTTGGAGAGAGGTAGAAGAAAGAGGTGTATGGAGAGCAGAAGAGCTATAATGGGTTTTTATTTTTCTGGGCATTGTTGACAAGAGGAACTGATGTAATTATTATTTAATACTACATGATACTGGCTATGTACTGTATACATGTGAGTATGTTATGAAAATGGAAATAAAAAAAAAAAGATTCTAAGGTAACAACACCCCGCCCCCCCCCAAAAAAAACCAAACCAAGTAACAACAACAACAAACAGTTTTGAATCTAAATGCTTGCTGCTTGTTGAATGCATAACGCTATAATGCCACGGGCAGACAAACGTAGAATTTTTCTGCACGTGGCATTATAAAAAGTTTCATTTTAAAGCAAAACTTGAATTTAAAACCCCAGCATTGGCAATCCTGGCGGGAGGAGGAAGGATGTCTCTGGGGAGGGTGGGGGAGGAGAGACAAACAAAACGAAAGCGTGTGAAAAATGCAGTAAAAATCCACGATCGCTTCTCTCTCTCTCTCTCTCTCTCTCTCTCTCTCTCTCTCTCTCTCTCTCTCTCGCTTCTATACATTTCTTGCTTTATTCTCATTCGACCCGCCCCCTTTTTCTAGCCACGCCCCTGTTCCAGCCTTGTGCTCGTCTCCCCGCCCCACTTTCCGTTACGAGGTCGGGATCGCTTGCTCTGGAAAGAGCCGGGGAAAGCCCACGCGTGACCAGACAGATCGTCGAAAAGGTGGAGAAGACCGCGAGAGATTTTCCTTTCCTCCACCCTCGGCCCGTTATCGCCGGCAAAAGGGATTGAAAGAGCCCTTCCCGTCCCGATCGGTCTACAAGCTCTCCCGCGGTGGGTGGGTGGGTGTGTATGTGTTGGACACGCCCCGCGACGCGTGGAAGATCTCCAAACTGGCTTAAACTGCAAGATGGGCATTACATTAAGCTTTGGCTGGGCATCATGGGAGCGGTAGTTCAACTGCTCTTAGAAAGGGCACTATGAAGAAGATCCTATGGGGTGGGAGTAGCGCTGAGAATTTCAACTTCGGAGAAAATATTGCGGATTCTCTCTTTATGGCTCTCCCTAGACCAGGGGTCTCCAACCTTGGCAACTTGAAGTCTGGAGGGCTTCAACTCCAAGAATTCCCCAGCCAGCAAAAGGGGTCTCCAACCTTGGCAACTTGAAGCCTGCTGGACTTCAATTCCCAGAATTCCCCAGCCAGCAAAAGGGCTCTCCAATCTTGGCGACTTGAAGCCTGGCGGGCTTCAATTCCCAGAATTCCCCAGCCAGCAAAAGGGGTCTCCAACCTTGGCAACTTGAAGCCTGCTGGACTTCAATTCCCAGAATTCCCCAGCCAGCAAAAGGGGTCTCCAACCTTGGCAACTTGAAGCCTGCTGGACTTCAATTCCCAGAATTCCCCAGGCAGCAAAAGGGGTCTCCAACCTTTGCAACTTGAAGCCTGATGGACTTCAAATCCCAGAATTCCCCAGCCAGCAAAAGGGGTCTCCAACCTTGGCAACTTGAAGCCTGGCGGACTTCAATTCCCAGAATTCCCCAGCCAGCAAAAGGGGTCTCCAACCTTGGCAACTTGAAGCCTGCTGGACTTCAATTCCCAGAATTCCCCAGCCAACAAAAGGGGTCTCCAACCTTGGCGACTTGAAGCCTGGTGGACTTCAATTCCCAGAATTCCCCAGCCAGCAAAAGGGGTCTCCAATCTTGGCAACTTGAAGCCTGGTGGACTTCCATTCCCAGAATTCCCCAGCCAGCAAAAGGGGTCTCCAATCTTGGCGACTTGAAGCCTGGCGGACTTCAATTCCCAGAATTCCCCAGCTAGTAATTAGTAACCCGGGTGTTAAGTGAATCTGGCTTCCCCATTGACTTGGCTTGTCAGAAAGGCGCAGAAGGGGATCGCATCCCCCCCCCCGCAGGGCACTGCAATCGCCATAAGTGAGAGTGACCCATGGGGATGCTGCAGTGCTTGTACGTGTGCAAAAATGGTCCCAAGTCACTTTTTTTTCAGTGCCCTTGTAACTTGGAATGGTCACTAAGTCAGTGTTTTCAACCTTGGCTACTTGAAAATGTCTGGACTTCAACTCCCAGAATTCCCCAGCCAGCATTCGCTGGTTGGGGAATTCTGGGAGTTGAAGTCCAGACATCTTCAAGTAGCCAAGGTTGAAAAACACTGCACTAAGTGAACTGTTTTAAGTCGAAGAGCTACCTTTTAATGGCGTGGAGGGGAGAAAGAGAAGAAGAGTTGATGAGCCACAGTGACTAAATTGGTTCAATTTCCCAATGTTACGTATTTGTTCTGGAGGTTTGTTTGATGGTTAGAGTCTGCCGCCGTGGGTTCCCTGTGGAAGGCAGAAGATGACGTATAGATTAATTGATAAGACTTTTGTCTCTTGTTGACCAATAAAAGGAAAAATAATAACATTTTTTTTCCCAAACAGATTGAAAACAGGCTGAAGTAGCTGTTTTCTTGACCTTTGGTTTTGTCTACTAAGACCTGGCTATTCCGGCAGGCCTGGGGCTGTTGACCTCATGAATGAGGTCCAGACCCACTAAGGTTGAGTGCATGATGTGTCTTTTTAACTTGCTTCTTCTCTCTATTTTAAACTATTTTTTTAGTATTCTTTTTAGAGTCGTTTTTATGTAAGCCGCCCGGAGTCCTTCGGGATTGGGCGGCATATAAATTCATTAAACTTTGAACTTTGAACTTTGTGTTCTCCTTTTTCTCATAGTCTTTGCGTCTCCTGGGGGCTTTAGATCCACGCGGAAGGTGCTATGGCGGAGAACCAGCTGCCTGTCAATGGGGAGGTCCCGGAGAGAAGGCTAGCCCTGATGCCATCTGGATCGTCCTCCAAAGAAATATCCACACCTGGAGTTTCTGAGCTGCATCCTAACTCCTTGGGACAAGTGACATCAGCAAGCAATCTGTCCTCCTTAACAGTGCCCGTACGCTTGGATGTCCTCTACTTCTTGCTCAATAGTGCTGCCAAGGGGGCACAGAATGCCCTGGCTCCCCTACCGATTCAGTGTGGGCAAGGATCTGTCTCTGCCTGTCATAGCCCGGGTGCTCTAGGGGCAGGGAGCTGCTGTAACAGCTGCCAACCCATCTGCCATAAGGCTTCTGGGAGTCCTCCATATGCCTGGCACGCTAGTGCGCCTCCCCACGATGAAACAGTTTATAGGCACCACCACTCTCACGGCCAATGGAGCACTGGAATCCCAGATAGACAAAACAACCAGTGGGTCAGCAGGGTTGCCCCGTGGGAGGATGGGAAGAACTGGTCTGGATCCCCTCAAACAGACCCGAGGAGGGGATGGAAACGATCCCAGTCCCCATTGGGATGGAAGGAGAGGCAGCGAGATGAAGGCGGGAGGTATTGCAAAGGGGACAACTGGCAAGGAGGGGAGGGAAATTTCAGGAAGCCTTGGAGCAATCACAGGGAAAGCCAGGTTGAGTCAACTCCTTGGTCTTCAGGCTCGCTGAATCGAAAAAGGGAAGGCACGTCATTTGGAGAACCTTCTCTGGATGTGAAGAGGAAGAGAGATGGAAATTGTTGGCAACAGATGCGCGATGCCCCCAAAGGCCAAAGATATTTGACTTATGGCCAGGTTGACTGGCAAAAAAACCAAGGGCCACAAGAATCGGCCAGCTTCAGAGATAATACCAAAGCTGTTGAGATGACCACTACAACTGGCCAGGATAAAAGCGAAGATTGGGAGGCAGAATATGAGAATACCCAAGAAACCACCAGTGCTCCTGAACGTTTTCCCAGGTCTTCCCTTCAGAACAAAGAACCGAATACTTCCGAAGCAGGAGATAATTACCATGTAGAATGTGTTCCATCTATGGATCTACCCAAACAGAAGCTGCAGCCCTCTCCCCTTCCCAAGTCCCTTGGCCAAGACCAGGCAACTACATCTACTGAGATGGAACCCACCACATCTGACTCAGATTGGAGGAAGAATGGCAGGTTTGCCCATTATCTCCAGGGCCTTTATTCTGATGTTCCAGAGAAGTCAAGTTCTGAATGTTCTACAGATCTGACCATCGATATAGATCCAGAGAAATCCAGACCAGAAGAGGAAGAGGCCATGCAGTGTGCTCCTGATGGAGAATCAAAACCTTTGGAGTAGAAGATTATAGAGCTAGGCGGAGAAAAAAGGAGTATACTGTGTAGTTTTACAGATTGGGGATCAAAGGAGATTTCTCCAAAAGTTTCCACTTCTGGAATTCCAGAGCTGTTTAATCGGTTAAGATAGAAGTTGGACTTGTTTATTGTTATGTCTTGTTTTACTGGTTATTGACAACCTGTGTTGTCCTTCACGAAACAAAGGTTCTTCAGACATAATCAGAGACACTGCTATTATCCCTTCCAAAATGGGCTAGATCGGAGATCTTCAATCTTGGCAACTTTAAGACTTGTGGATTTAAGTCCACAAGTCTTAACGTTGCCAAGTTTGAAGACCTCTGGGCTAGATTATCCAGTAAATAACCAGTACTCAGCCAGCCACCTTACTATTTGGAGAGAACGGAAAAAGCCACGGAGAATTGCGTTCATGGCATCGTTTATTCTTAGTCTGGGTATTGTAAGATATATCACCAATGCAAAGCTACTTCAGATTGTTTTAAACTGTCACAGCTTGGATTTTTCACTTGGCCAGTTTTTCACTTGGCCATGTAAGCATCCTAATGACTCCCTGCAGTCGCCCACCTCCACTTCTACAACATGCCCACCGTGGGTTCTGCAGAAATGATCCATGACTTTTCAACTGTCAGTCTATCTGCTTTGAACCCAAAGATTAACCTGTATTACAGACACCATCTTAACACAACTTGAAGCCATCATGCAAATCTCAGGAGGCAAGATGACATCATTACAAAGATGGTATCATTTCACCGCCTGGGAGAAATGGTTAGCAAAAGCCGTCCCTATTTTTTATTTTTAATTGCACCCAGAGATGGACATGTTATTTTAATCATGATGTCTGCCTAGTATATCTAAATGCATGAATCCTGCTGTTTTAAATGTTCATGGCGGTTAAACACGGAGTTTGTTTACAAAGCTTTAAAAACCTTTTTTTGTATATCTTAGGTGGTGAACGTGGGTTTTAAATCCCAAGAAATGCATCAGTGGGGATTTGAAATACTTTATAGTAAAATATTTTTGTCCCCCCCCCCCCTCTTAGGAGAAGCTGGGAATTTGTGTTTTTCTAATAACTTCTTGTCACTTGTTGAAATAAAGTTGGCATTGTGTTAGCAAGACAGGCTGTTCTCTTTAATAGACGAGGCATGGGCACTTGCATTTAAACTTGAGCAGAGTTCTCAACGGTGGGCATTTCAAGAAAGCCAATAAAATTAAAATTCAATTTTATTTACCTAATTGTTGTTTATCCAGATCATCTCCCGGCCGAATAATGCAAGGCGTTATTTTTATGAGATCATTTCTCTTTGCATATATTAAGGTTTAAGGTTTAAGGTTTTAATGGATTTGTATGCCGCCCAATCCGGAACGACTCCGGGTGGCTTATATAAAAAAACAATTTAAAAATATTAAAAGAATTTAAAATACAAGACAAAGCGAATTAAAAACACAACATGCACTCAATCTTAGTGGGGCTGGAGCTCAATCAAAGATCAGCAGACCCAGGCCTGCCGGAACAGCCAGGTCTTAATAGACTTTCGGAAGGCCAAGAGAGTGGGGAGGGTCCGGATCTCAGAGGGAAGATCATTCCATAGGGCCGGGGCAGCTACAGAGAAGGCTCTCCCCCGAGGAGCCACCAGACAACATTGTGTCATCGACGGCACCCAGAGAAGGCCCATCCTGTGAGATCTTATTGGGCGCTGGGAGGTATGTGGCAGGAGGCGGTCACGGAGATAACCAGGTCCTAGGCCATGTGGGGCTTTAAAGGTGATGACCAGCACCTTGAAGCTACTGTTTATTTCTGTTGCACATACCTAAAAACAGGTAGGCTTCAAAAAATTCAGTAATGGGTTCTGTGCCCAGTTGCTGGGTGGGCGTGGCCATGGTGGGCATGGCCTAGTTCGCTTCCTGTACCACCAGGGGTGGGGATGGGCATTTTCGCCTTCCCCAGCCTCCGGAGGCTTTCCTTGAGCCTCTGGGAGGGCGGAAACTGCTTCCCCCACACTCTGGAAGGCCCGTTTCCAGCCTCCTGGAATTTCTGTGAGGGCCGTTTTTCCCCCTCCCTGAGCCTCCACATTGGTCCTGCACTTACCTCGCATCCAAAATGGGCCGCGTGGAGACTCTTGGGAGGGGAGGGATGGGCGGGGCCAGCCAGGAGTGGGATTTGGAGGTTTGCCAAAGCGGCCATAACGTCAGCTACAGGTTCTCCCGAACCCGGGCAAACTCTTAGCAGCCCACCCCTGCCTACAAACAATTAAGAGCCGAGGTGGCGCAGTGGTTAGGGTGCAGTACTGCAGGCCACTTCAGCTGACTGTTATCTGCAGTTCAGTGGTTCTAATCTCACCGGCTCAAGGTTGACTCAGCCTTCCATCCTTCCGAGGTGGGTGAAATGAGGACCCAGACTGTGGGAGTGATATGCTGACTCTGTAAACCGCTTAGAGAGGGCTGAAAGCCCTATGAAGCTGTATATAAGTCTAACTGCTATTGCTATTGCTATTGCTAAAAACCCAATAATTAGATAGATGATAGCAAGAGAGATAAAGAAAAAGATACAATATATATAAAGAGGTATAGATGAACAGATAGATGCAGAGATTTGACAGATACAGATAAGATAGATATAGATAGGATATAGGTAGATAAGCGATAGAAGATAGATACTGGGAAGAGGGAGGGGTCAATTTTGCAACTTCTGGAGGTGCCCCTAGGCAATTTCAGAAGTTTCTTTATAAGGAAACAGATATGACACCATTGAATCTTTTCAGTTCTTCTCATTACACTTCAGACTCTTCACCATGTCAATTGCAATCAAAACATTCTTTCCCTTGTTGCGCAACGTTAATCTAATTGGCCAGAAACCTTGAGGACAGAACAACCCAGGAGCCTCATTGGTCAGTATTTGCAGATTCCGGTGGTAGCCGAGGCAACGGAGCAGATCTCCGAAGAGGTTGCTGTTTCTCCATCCTTGGTTCCATTGCAGAGAAGCTGCCCCAAATGGCAGAAAGGTGTGGCTGTTGGACCTGGTGTGGGAGGGAGAAAGGGGTAAGGTCTTAACAGATTTAATAAATTAACAGAGTTGGAAGAGACCTTGTAGGTCTTCTAGTCCAACCCACCCACCCACCGAAGCAGGAGAACCTATCCCATTTCTGACAAATGGCAGTCCAGTCTCTTCTTCAAAGCTTCCAGTGATGAAGCTTCTTCAACTTCTGAAGGCAACTTCTCTTGCATGGGTTGATCGTTCTCACTGTCAGAAAATCCCACCTTATTTCCAGGTTGAATCTCTTGTTCTGTTTCCATCCATCATTCCTTGTTTTGGACTCTCTAAATTCCACAGGCACTCATGCGAGTTCCATCTATGTGTGATACCAGAGGTGGAAGAGGGAAGAAGGATTGGCAGTCGGTTTTCCTTGAAAAAATCAGTTTCCATCCATTGTTCCTTGTCTGGCCTTCATGTGCTTTGGAAAATAGCTTGACCGCCTCCTCCTCTCTGTGGCAGCCCCTCAAATATTGGGACACTACTATCATGTCCCCCTTGGTCCTTCTCTTCACTAGACCAGCCATGCCCAGTTCATGCAACCGTTCATATGTTTTAGCCTCCAGTCCCCTGATCATCTTGGTTGTGAATCCTTCTGCTAATGCAAACAGAATTGTTAAAATTCTTTTTTTTAAGATTTTTTAAAAAATTCTTTAAAAAAGAACTGGAAACCTTGACCTGCATTTTGTCCTGCCCCATTCTTATAACGTGAGGAAAGTATAATGGTGGTTCTTAGCTGAACAACATTGCCCTATAAAACATCCACCGAAATAACGAATCGCTGCATTTGTCATTAATTTCTTGCCCACACAGATTTTTCATATTCCCATTTAAAGAAGGAGCAACCTTCAAATGCAAAGGAAGAATAAATGTACATATCGTTTTATTTAATGTCTATACAATTGCAATTGTAAATTATTAGATAGATGGGTTAACATCCACAGGCTTAATGATCAATTTCATTTGTTTTCAAATGGAGATATTTTAGATGGAAGTTGTGAGTGCTTCATCACTGGAGGTTTTTAAGAAGTGTCTGGACAAACCACCTGTTTAAAATAATATAGGATCTACTGCTTGAGCACAGCCCTGGAATTGTTTCAGAATGGCTTCTTAATTTTTCTACAATAAAAATTCCAGAGCAAAAGTTGCCTGCCTGATGATTCTTTCCGGTCCAGCCTGCCAAGGGGAAACCTCACAATCCCATCAATGAAAATCAATCAGAACAGAGCTGGAAGGGACCTTGGAGGTCTTCTAGTCCAGCCCCCTGGCTCAAGCAGGAGACTTCATTTCAGACAGGTGATGAAGCACCCACAATTTCTGAAGGCAAGCTGTTCCACTGGTTAATTGTCCTCACTGTTCGGAAGTTTCATCTTAATTCCAGTTTGCTTCTCTCCTTGATTCGTTTCCATCCATTGTCTTGTCTTCTGGTGCTTTGCAAAATCCTACTGGGTCATTTTACTCCTATGTAAAGGAACATATGGAAGAAGAAATCTCAGATACAGGTTTCCAGTACTGTCTAGCACTACAACCTGAAATACCAACATGTTCTATCACAGGGGTGTCAAACTCAATTTCATTGATGGCTGTGTTGTGTTGTGGTTGTGGTTGATGCAGTGGTGGGATTCAAATAATTTAACAACCAGTTATCTGCCCTAATGAAGTCTTCCAACAACTAGTTTACCAAACTGCTCAGAAAGTTAACAACCGGTTCTCCCGAAGTGGTGCGAACTGGCTGAATCCCACCACTGGTTTGATGTAGGGGGCCGGGTGTGGCCAACTCAATGTCACTTGTGCCTTTGGTGGCCCAAGTGCTCTGCCAGCAAAAAACAGACTCCCAAGCTCCATTTCTGGCTGGGATGGCCTCCTACAACCCTCCGCCAGGGAAAATGGAGCCCAGAAGGGCCGCATGCAGCCCTCCCGTGCTCCATTTTCCCTCCATGGGTCGGCCCTTCGCTGTCTCCAGGGCAGTCCCATGGGCCAGATCTAAACACCTCGTGGGCAGGTTCCGGCCCTTGAGCGTTGAGTTCGACATCCCTGTTCTACCAGATCTTACAATCAATACCCAGGACTTTCCTGCAAATGACCATTAATCAGGAATTTAAAAAAATAAATTAGAAATAATCATAATGACTCTAATTTTTTTCTTCATCCAGAGAAATCCCTTCCACTACAGTTTCTTTAACAAGCATCACCAGTTTAGAGATAAATTTGTCTTTCTTGACTCAACCCCTGAAGATTACCAGTGGCATTTGCTCAGCCGGAAGTCTGCTGTTGGAGTATATGTCTCTGAGTACTTCTTACTGGGTCCTGGAGACAACTCACAGAGGCATGATTTATAGTGGGCTCTGGAACATCTGCTTAGAATCAAAATGCAACCTGTACCAGTTTAATCTCTTAGGTAAGATCTCTCTACCCCACCTTGCAATGCCTTAAAGATAGTCATTCATTCGTTCGTTCCTTTACTCGCTCACTTTATATTCTGCCTTCCCTCCATGAAGTCAAAGCAGTACGTACAATGCTCATTTCTCTCATTTTTGTCCACAAAAAAAGGACCCGGAGAAATAGGTTTGGGTTTCAGCAATAGGAGGCTGCTGTAACTTCCGATGAATTTACAATCAGTTCTCAAAAAATAAAATTTGTTCTTTTCGGGCCCATTTCGGCTGCCATGTCGGCGGTTGGACCAGCTGGTCAGTGATGGCTTTTCCTGACCCAGAACAAAGTAAGCAAACTGAATTTATAATAAATGTTAAAAGGCAACCCCTTTGAGCTAAAGACAGTGATTGACTCATGCCCTTTTTCCAGGATGTTGATCTGATTTTCCAATCTAGCCGCTTACTTCCAGACCTAAGCTTAGAGACGAAACAGTGAGAGCCAATCAAATCTAACCCTTTATTTGCTTACACCTAAGAGACAGAATCTTGCCTAATTAAAGTTATAACCTGCTAATCTAGCAGGTATCTAACCTGAGGGATTTTAGGCTGTGGCCACCCTGAACCTCTTCCTTCCTCCCTCCCCATCCAGTTCAGGACCGTACAGCCTCTTAATCCAAGCTTTTTGGGGGAAAGCTCAGCATTGCCAAGACTCCCTCTCTACTGCTGCAGATGCACACTATATTGCTCTGCTCTGCTCTACTCTCTATTCTATTCTATTCTATTCTATTCTACTCTATTCTATTCTTCTCTACTCGATATTCTACTCTACTCGATATTCTACTCTACTCTACTCTACTCTACTCTACATTACACTACACTACACTACACCACACCACACCACACCACACCATACCACACCACACTACACTACACTACACTACACTATTACACCAACTCCAAATTTTCCCATGCAATCATTAGTTTTAAGATCAGACAAACCTGGCTAGATGCTGCTATCTACCGGGAGCAAATTTTTGAACTGACATCCCAATTAAAGTCTAGGTAGACATCAGATTAACTAGGTAGAGATGGAAAATCCAGCTATTTTTTTTAATTCATTTTGTGCAAATCTCATTTCCATTTTCACCATTCACTACTATTCAACAACAAGAATAATGACCTTTGTGATTCCTTTAATTTCAGCATTTTTATTAAATATCCAAGGGTTGCTAGCAATAGTGAATCAGACTGGAATTTAAAATAATTTTATTTATTTATTTTAAAAAAAAATGTGACGTTGTAGCTGTGTTAGTAAAAGAAGGTCATCAAATGTTTTGGAGGTTTAGCATGCCTCTTACAAATGTAATTGTTTAGGCTTGGCAACTTGCTACGAAATGTTGCAAAATTTGGGGGGTGGTCTTTGAGGTGCAAAGACAGGGTTGTGGAGCTGCAGTTTATACACATCCACGCACCCTAATGCTATCTTTCTTTTCTTGGGCACAGCTTTGCACATCCATGTTACCCGCGCCTTCCTGCTGATGGCCCTCTTCTGTGGCTTCATAGCGTTGGTTTTAAGTTGCATCTCTTTTGAACATAACAGGCTGTACGATGTATCGGTGATAAAAACAGCAGCCATCTTCAGCTTTAGTGCAGGTTGGTAACAGACTTGGGAAGCCTTTTAGAATTATTCCAAAAAGGCGTTTTTGGAATGGATACAGAGTGTAAACGTAGCCTTTGGCTACAACTCTTTAAAGCAGCTACATCTTTGCTTGGAATTGTTAGAAGAAAAATCAGGTCCAGTTCCAAGCCAGGAGAAAGACATTGAAAATAGGCCACATTTTGGAAAGGAGATTTATTTAGTAGCCAGAAACTTCAAGGACAGCAGGATGTTTCTGGGGTGGCTGACAAAATGCGGTTGAGATAGGTGAGCTTGTATAAATTCTTTGGGGGCCTCGTGATTGAGATGCCTTTTCTTGTGCAAGTGCATGATCTTTAATATGCTATTCATAAGCAAAGCATTAACAGAGACTCCAGATAAGCAATGCAATTAGGCAAGCCAACATCTGGCTGTTGCCAGATTCCTATGGGGTCATATAAAGGTAATGGATAGCTCTACAGGCCAAAAAAAAAGGGAAATGCAAATCCTAGGTGTTTGCCTGAGTTAATCTTGTCAGTGTTGGCTTGCCTAATTGCATTGCTTATCTGGAGTCTCTGTTAATGCTTTGCTTATGACTAGAGTGATCCAATCTTTCTGAATGGATACAAAATCTCCAAAAGACTGGCCTCTTCATCCTTCTGCTTAAGGCTGTTTTCCAGTGGTGGGTTTCAAAAATTGTTCAAACCTACTCTGTGGGTGTGGCCTCCTTTGTGGGAGTGGCTTGCTGTCCATGTGACCGGATGGGAGCGGCTGGCCACCCATGTGACCGGATATGAAGATGCCGACGACACTTTTCAGAACCATCTTAAATTACCTCACACACAGCATTGGCATGCATAAGAATATGATGTAAACTTGTTTTTTAAAAGGCATCTTTGGTTTGCGTTAAAACAACTTCAACACACGCAATGTCCTGATTGCAACACAAACGCAGTAGTCATCCTTACCTTTCACAGAGGCACTGAGCTTTATAAATAGGAGCATGATAGTGTAGAATAATCATATCCAAGGACCAGTGGTGGGTTTCAAAAATTTTTGGAACCTCTTCTGTAGGTGTGGCCTGCTTTCCGGGTCCACTGGTGGAACCTCTTCTAACCGGTTCGGTAGATTTGACGAACCGGTTCTACCAAATAGGTGCGAACTGGTAGGAACCCACCTCTGCTGTTTTCCTATAGTAGGAAAACTGGGGCTGCTTTCTGCCTTTGTCAAGATTTTTCTCCATTTCTCCTTTGGGGGAAGCATTCTACCCTGCCTCTTTTTAATATTAAGAATAAAGAATATTTTAATCTGGAGAAGGGGGTGTCTTCCTACAGTAACATGTCTATAGAAATTCTCATCCAGGTCTTGGTTGTCCCAAAAGTGCTTTTTCAAAATCCTCAAGGGACTGAGGACATTTCGCTTCTCATCCAAGAAGGATCTTCCACTCTGACTGAATGGTAGAGGATGGAAGGATTTACATAGCTTGGCCTTAGTAGATAGTTGAAGTCAGCCAGTTATGGATTGTTGGAGCTCCTGTTTAGCTATTAGGATATACCTCTTGCTCATATGGATGGCCCTTGATAATTAATGGATAATTAGATTGGGTGGTCCTTCAGTTCTATTGTTCCAGGATAATTCTCAATTAAGAGCTTAGGAGAGCCAAGGTGGCGCAGTGGTTAGAGTGCAGTACTGCAGGCTACTTTAGCTGACTGCTAGTTCGGCAGTTCGGCGGTTCAAATCTCACCGGCTCAGGGTTGACTCAGCCTTCCATCCTTCCGAGCAGGGACGTGCAGTAAGGGGAGGCAGGGGAGGCAGAGCCTCATCACTGTCATCATGAAAAGAAAAAAAAATGTAAAAGGAAAAAGGCAAGAGCTGCTGAGGTCAGGCTGAGCTAGTTGCTGCCAAAGTCACCATGGATGACTCTGCTTAGTGCTTAACTGTTTTAAAAAGCCTCTAAAAAAGGGCCCTCTACAGGAGGCAAGAGAACAATGTGCCTCATCTAGTCCGGCGTTTTATGATCACTCGAGAAGAGTTAAGCAAGGGTTAAAAGCCGAAAAATTCCTGACGTCGCTTTAAATCGGAACTGAGCATGCCTGGCTGTGGAATTCTGGGAGTTGAAGTCCACAAGTCTAAAAAAATTGCTGCCTCACCAGCCATAAACCTCACCGCACGTCACTGCTTCCGAGGTGGGTAAAATGAGGACCCGGATTGTTGGGGGCAATATGCTGACTCTGTAAACCGCTTAGAGAGGGCTGAAAGCTCTATGAAGCGGTATATAAGTCTAACTGCTATTGCTAACATGGGAGGTTTTCCACAGTTGGCTGCATTTTTAATCAGTGGATGAGTTTCAGCCATGGTATTCTTTCGTGAAGATAATGGAGTCCAGCCTCCTACCAACCTTGACTACTTGGTTGATGGGTGAGGTTGCTAGATTGCTCTTCAACACCCACTCCACACTTCTTTTTCTTTCTCTTTTGGCCCTAGGTTTCCTCGTTCTGGTAGCCATGTGTCTGTTTACAGTCATTCTGAGGAGATCTCCAGGATATGCCCAACGTTTAATAATATTTGGCACATCCTTCAGCTTGGGCTGGGCCTCCATTCTTATGTACATTGTCACTGGTGAGTGAGTCATCTTTTTTAGAAGGCCTAGAAGGCCTGCAGTTGTCTTTTCTTTTCTACCTTTAATGCCATTATGCTTGGTTTGAAGGACTTCACAATTTCTTCCCTTCAGCCAAACTGGCTGGGGCAGTCGGGAGATGAAGACCAAAATATCTGAATTTTCAAGACTAATAGATAAATGTAGATAAGCATCAGGGATGCGGTGGCTCAGTGGCTAAGATGCTGAGCTCATCGATCAGAAAGGTTGGCAGTTCAGCGGTTCAAATCCCTAGCACCGCGTAACGGAGTGAGCTCCTTGTCCCAGCTTCTGCCAACCTAGCATTTTGAAAGCATGTAAAAACGCAAGTAGAAAAATAGGAACCACCTTTGGTGGGAAGGTAACAGCGTTCCATGCACCTTTGCCATTTAGTCATGCCAGCCCAGGGGTGGGTTCAACCGGTTCGCGGCAGTCCCCGCGAACCAGTTGGTCAGCGAACCCGGAAGTAAGTAACTTCCGGGAACAGCGAAGGGCCCACCCGCTCGCGCTCCTTACTGGTCTTTGAAGTCTTCTGCGCTTCCACGCAGGCACATGGCACATACAGCGACTGCGCGAGTCTCCGCGAGCAGCTGGAGCATCGCGCAGGCGCTAAAATGCAGGCGTGAACTGCGCGCGTGCACGAGGACACCGCCGTCCCCGTTCCAACCGAACCGGTTGGAACAGGATTAGCAACCCACCCCTGTGCCAGCCACATGACCACGGAGATATCTTCGGACAGCGCTGGCTCTTTGGCTTTGAAACGGAGATGAGCACGGCCCCCTAAAGTCAGGAACAACTAGCACATATGTGCGAGGAGAACCTTAGATAAGCATCAAGCAACTTTTTTTTATCAATCAATCATATTACTATTTCTGGCTTTGACAAGTGACTTATATGACTTTTTAACCCTTCTCTCCCAGGTATTCTACTTTTGCTGACTGAAAAAACCATCATTTCTTCAGCCTAGGCATCTACCCTTCCACTGAGATCTTTTTAAAAAATCACCCATAGCACATTTACTGGTTTTAATCATGGAAACGATTACGCACTGGAGCATTTAGCTGGGGTAAATGCAACCTTATTCTGGGTATATGAAGACAGTGTCCCATTTCTCCGACGTTAATTGGACCATGATTTGCTACTATGAATGGCCTTCAGCCAGTTCTCTCCCAGCTTGACAGGACATTGGCATGCAATATTTTACGATAGCTGGAAATCACCATGGCTTGCTATGACATCCCAGAAACTATGATCTGGGGAGTGGGGAGGGGGAAATAGGAGGTTGCTTCACCTTTAAGTTGGAAACTGGGGTTTGGTTTCCAGTTCTGACTTGCAGCTAAGTAATAAGTCATGCTAATTTCACAGGCGTTGGGTATTGTAAGGAATCAGAGAGGGCTGAAGCCAGGAAATGAGAAGGGGAGAAACAGATAAGAAGAAAGCACACGTGATGCTACTCCATGGCGGCCATTTGTATACCTCAAAAAGATATCTTACAATCATATTGTGGCAGTGAGCCAACAAGGCTGACAATATTTCACTGAAAATCAATTCAACAATGTGTAAGTTTGCTGAAGGAGCGTTAGCTTCAGGTTTAAGTGAGTGAGTACATGTAGTGTAACTATGGCGGTAAAATGGGCATCTTGAGGAGAACAAGGGTGTCCATTTTCCTTAGGCCTTGTTGTCTGAGGATCTGCGCAAACGCATGGGAATCTGGCGGGTAAATATCTCTTTGTGGGGATCAGTTTACCTGTGGGTTGTATTTGTCAGTGAAAACATATATGGATATGGTTTCATCTGTTAGTTGTTGTCAATAAACCATAACTATGTATTTTGCCCCATGGTTTCTTGTTCCACTCAGATTTTCTAGAGATCTTTCTAGATCATGCCTGTCTTGTTTGGAATTAAAGAAGCAATTTTTCAGTGTTAAAGTGTGTGCAGTGACTTTTTTCCCCTCAACCCCCCCCCCCCAACCCTGGGACGATGAGATATATAAAGGATTTGACTAGGATGAAGAGATCCAGGTTAAATATTTGCTTAGTCATAAAGTTCACAATGCATTATTTACACGGACAACAACCGTAATTTGTTTTGACTTAACATGAGTGTCAACCCAGTCAACTATGTTTTATTGAAACGATCACGATTCATTAAACCATATCTTGACATGTCGGATGGACCTCGTTGTTCTTTCTCTGGCTTACTTCCCGTGATTGCTGGAAGGCCACAGAGGGCTGAAGGGTTCACCGACAAATGCGCGCTCGACAAAAGCGCGCCCGGCAAAAGCGCGGCGAGAAAACCGCGAGGTCGAAATCGCGCCCACAGAAGGGCACCGACAAATGCACGCCGACAAAAGCGCGCATCAACAAACAGCGCGAAAACAACGTAAGAACCCTAATCCTATCACTAAACCTAACCCTAATCCTAACCCTTACCCTAACCCTTACCTTAACCCTAATTGCACTTTTGTCGGCGTGCATTTGTCGGCGCCCTTTTGTGGGCGCAATTTCGAACTCGTGGTTTTCTCAGCGCGGTTTTGTCAGCGCGCTGTTGTCGAGCGCGCATTTGACGGGTCACGGGGCTGAAGGGACCACAAATGTCATCATGAGCTCCCTAGAGAGGGTGGGTGGGAAAGAAACATAATAAATAAAAGCCATTTTTTTTCATGGTTCTTTTGAGTTGACTTCAAATGCAGTTGAAATGGATTAACATATTTGAGGCGATGATGAAGCCTGGCCTCAGACAAAATATTTTGTTTTCCTTCAAGTCTGAGGTGAGTTCTGAAGAGATTGTGAGGGTGGAGTAATCCATTCTATAAATGGGTTTTAAGTACTCTTTTTAAGTATGGGTAATCCCCCACTTAACAACAGTTCATTTAGTGACTGTTCAAAATTACAACGGCCCTGAAAAAAGTGATTTATGACCAGTTTTCACACTTACGACCGTAGAAGCGTCCCTATGATTATTTGATCGAAATTCAGACAGTGGGCAATTGACTCACTTTATTTATGATGGTTATAGGATCCCAGGGTCACGTGATCCACTTTTGTGGACTCATTTAACAACGGCATTGATTCACTCAACAACTTTGGCAAGAAAAGTCGTAAAAGCTGCAAACTCACTTAACAATTGTTTCACTTAGCAACAGAAATTTAACAAGACAGTACTACTTCCTGACTGCACGCTTCAAAAATCTCCTTCGATATTGTTGTTGTTAAGCATCACCTTATGGGCCTGTATATCTTTCCTCTAGCTAAAATCTCATCCCCTCTTGTGTTCAGTTTTCGAAATCATGACATTGCTTGCATTTGTTATGCCTCATACACACCAAAACATTTCCCACAAGAAGCTCCTGCTCTTTACGATTGAGTCTTACATCTTCTTGTGAAGGTTTCAATATTCCAATTTCATGTGTATCCTTAGTTCGCTTATTGGAGTCTTATTGAACTTTCTGCTGTTTATTTCAGATATTTTTTTTCAATTCCTAAGCTCATGACTAACAATTTCTTTCAGGCGGGATGGACTCATCTGGCATTGTCAAACTTGTCCCGAATGGTGGAGGACAATTTCCCCTATTGCTTCTCTGATTGGTTTAAATGTCCACATGTAGGATTTTCTAAGAATCTGATTGGTCAAATGTTACGTTGCTTGGCAGTGACTGGATCAGCTGCAGTCTCCTAGGCAACTGGATATATTTCTGAAGGGGTTGTTGATGCTTCTCCAGAGCCAACCCCCAATATCAATATGATCCAGAGGTATGACAACAGGACAACCCCTTATGGGAGGAGAAAAGGGAGGAGGTGTAGAACAGACCGCATGCCATGGAGCGCATGACAGAAACTCACCCCATCCTGCAGCAACAACGGGGCTCAAACATGAGGTTGCCAATCATACATCCAGGATCCTAACCTCGTGAGCCACCATGCCGGGGTGAAGTCCTACCAGTTCGAGCCGATTCATCTGAACCAGTAGTATAAAAAAACGCTAAGGAAAGTTTTTAAAAAGTTCCGACGATCAGCTTCGCCGCACGATCGTTGGAATTTTTTTTTTTACTTTTTTTAGCATTTTTAAACAGTAGTTTACAAAAGTAAAAAAAAAAAGGTGATCAGGCCCACCCAGTCACATGACATCCCCCCCACACACTAAGCCATTCCAGGGGTGGGTTGCTAATCCCGTTCCAACCGGTTCGGTTGGAACGGCGACGGCGACGTCCTCGTGCACGCGCGCAGTTCACGCATGTGTCTTAGCACCTGCGCGATGCTCCAGCTGCTCGCGGAGACTCGCGCAGGTGCTGTATGTGCCATCCAGCTGCTCGCGGAGACTCGCGCAGGCGCTGTATGTGCCATGCGCCTGCGTGGAAGCGCAGAAGCCTTCAAAGACCAGTAAGGAGTGTGGGCGGGTGGGGGGGCCCTTCGCCGTTCCCGAAAGTTACTTACTTCCGGGTTCGCCGACCAACTGGTTCGCAGGGACCGCCACGAACCGGTTGAAACCCACCCCTGAGCCATTCCCACAGAACCGGTAGGGAAAAATTTTGAATTTCACCACTGGGACCATGCTCCCAACCCAATGTGGATAATGAATTACTTCTCTTCCTTCCTAGGACTATCTCAACCATATCGGTGTATTCTCAGACTAACTTCCGTTTCTTGATGCAACCCCTCTGGTTCAGCAGCCTGATTTTCTGCAATGCAAGTCTAATGCTGATGTTGATAGCCTTGTTCACCCCTTACTGGGTGAACGAAAGTACGCCTCATGGTCTGCTCCATGGGGGTCTCTGGAGTATTTGCTTAGATCCAAATTGTGACTTTTATCCAATTAACCTAGGTAAGGCTTCTCGCTTTGTAAATTTAAAGCTTCCCCTCGCACATACGTGCTAGTCATTCCTGACTCCGTTTCAAAGCCAAAGAGCCAGCGCTGTCATCTCCGACATCTCCGTGGTCATGTGGCTGGCATGACTAAATGCCAAAGGCGCATGGAGCGCTATTCCCTTCCCACCAAAGGTGGTTCCTATTTTTCCACTTGCATTTTTTACATACTTTCGAACTGCTAGGTTGGCAGGAACTGGGACAAGTAACGGGAGCTCACTCCATTATGCGGCGCTAGGGTTTGAACCGCCGACCTGCTGACCTTCCTGATTGACAAGCTCAGCGTCTTAGCCACTGACCCACCGCGTCCCTATTCTCGCTTTGAATATTGTGCAAATATTGCACAATATTATGCAATCACTCCTGTTAAAATTCTCTCAAGTGCCATTTATGCCATACACATCTCAGGGTCGTGGGTTCGAGACCCACATTGGGAGCCACCTGTCAGGCCTTTAGTTATATTCCTTTTAGGATCTTTGGCCTGCCACATTTTCTATTATTTCACTATGCTGTTTCATTAGTGTAGTAATTGGGAGGGGGGAATAGAAAGGAGTAGAATGGTGGAATGTGTTGTTGTCATTCTTTTATAGAAGCCCAAGGTCATCTTTTTTCTCCGCACCTCTGCATCTGACTGGAACTAGACGGGTGGAAATGCCAGCATGGCTGAAGAAGATTGGATCATGTAATGGATTTATGGGTGTGGGGATAAGATCATGAACTTTCAACTGGGTGAAATCCCAGGAAGCTTGAGAATTGGGATAATGTCAGCATTCCAAATATCATGCAGAATTAAATTAGAGTCCAAGGCAAAACTTTCATCAAAGTTCCAATTTAATAAGACAGACATGTTGACACATCTGTGGAAATTCCAATTCTCAAGCTTCCTGGGATTTCACCCAGTTGAAAGTTCATGATCTTATCCCCACACCCATAAATCCATCACATGGTCCAATCTTCTTGAGTCACGCTGGCATTTCCACCCAACTGGTTCCGGTCAGATGCAGAGGTACGTAGACAAAAGATGACCTTGGGCTTCTATAAAAGAATGACAACAATACATTCCACCATTCTTCTCCTTTCTATTCCCCCCTCCCAATCACTACACCAATGAAACAGCATAATGAAATAATAGAGTGTGTGGCAGGCCAAAGATCCTAAAAGGAACATACCGGTAACTTCAGGCCAGACAACACATATAAATGCATTTATGTTGCAACTGTTCTGTGTCTGCATTGGCTTAGACCTTTGCCATGGGACAAGGCCCTACAGAGAATGTTTTTATACATTGGCAGGTATAGTGACAATGAAGATATTGTTATTTCAAGGAGTTTAGTGACATATTTTAATTTCTCCATCATAGTAATAAAAATCTAGATGTCCAGAGCTCATTCTGAGCTAACATGGATATTTTTATTCTTATTTGGGGAATACAGGTAGATGTGTAGATATTTGAGTTTTGTTAATTACTTGAGAGTTAAGAGCATAATTTTCATGGAACACGCATGAAATTTTCTATCTTATTTTGGCTATTAGAATTTGCCACGACAGCAATTTCGCTAAAAGAGCTAACAAGAGAGCAACCTGCTGCAAACACCACAAGGATAAACCTAGAGCCGTGTTTCTCAACCTTGGCAACTTGAAGATGTCCGGACTTCAACTCCCAGAATTCCCCGGCCAGCATTCGCTGGCTGGGGAATTCTGGGAGTTGAAGTCCGGACATCTTCAAGTTACCAAGGTTGAGAAACATTGATCTAGAGCTTCACAGCTCTTCTTCAACATATTTCCCTGGAGGTTTAGCTGATGGCAAAACGTCACCTGTTTTTGTGAAGGTGGGCTAAAGAGAGTCCATCCATTTTTGAACCAGCTCTGCCTAATGCTTTTCTTATCCTCTTTCTCTTCGGCTCCCCAGCATGGTTTGTCCACGCCACCAGGACCTTCCTGGTGCTCGGAACAATCTGTGGCTTCCTGGCTTGGTGCTGTGTCTCTTTTTCTTTCGTTCATACCCAAGTCAAATCAGTCTCCCTGGTCTTCCTCGCCTCTATCTTCAGCATCGCAGCAGGTAACTCCTCCATTTTTATTTTACTGTATCGGCAGTCCCCGTCGTTCTCTCTCTTTTTTTTAATTGAAAGTTTTAAAGAGTTTTACAATTATATACCTTCCCTCCCTCCCCCGACCCCACATCCCCTCCCACCCCACCCCCAACCTCCCAGAGCAAATACAGGATATAAACATTTAACAACCATATACTAAAATAAACTAACTAACTTTAGCATTATCCCTCGCTTGCACTTTAACTCGCCTTTTGTAAAGCTAACTTTAGGTAAGTTATAACATTCCCTGCTCATTCATTCATAAGCTATCTGGAATTTCTTAGTACCATATTTATTTTGAATGTAATCAATCCATTTTCTCCATTCCACCTTGTAATTCTCATCTGAATGGTCCTTGAGATATGCTGATATTTTAGCCATCTCTTCTAAGTTTGTTACTATTTTTTAATATATTTTTTTATTTTTGTTACATAAACAACATATACACACAACAATAGAAAAAGAAAAGCAAAAAAGAAAAGAAAAGAAAACACACACACACACACAAAAAAACAAAGCCCATCATCACATACAGTATGTCGTTTGGTTACAGGTGTTTTAACATTTATCATTCTTATACATTCATTGTTTCATTTAATAGGTTATAATTTAGTATCATTTCTTATTCCCTTACCTATCATTCCCTTATTCCCTTATGAGCCGAGGTGGCGCAGTGGGTAGAGTGCAGTACTGCAGGCCACTTCAGCTGACTGCTAGATCAGCAGTTCAGCGGTTCAAATCTCACCGGCTCAGGGTTGACTCAGCCTTCCATCCTTCCGAGGTGGGTAAAATGAGGACCCGGATTGTTGTTGGGGGCGATATGCTGACTCTGTAAACCGCTTAGAGAGGGCTCAAAGCCCTATGAAGCGGTATATAAAAATCTGCTATTGCTATTGCTACCTGTGGCAATCCATCCCAACTACGTTTCCCCCCCCCACACACACCGTATCTCTCTGTTATATATTTAATAGACACAACAATAAAATAAAAAAAGAAAAAGAAAAAAAAACATCATCACATGCAGCATGTCATTTGGTTACAAGTGTTTTAACATCCACATCCTCGCATAATATTTACCATCTCAAACTTTTCATCTAGTATAACTAAAAACCTCATTTTCATTCTACAATATATATTCAGTTAACATTAGTGTTATTTTTTTCCAGAAAATATACTTATGTTCATTATTATCCTTGTACTTCATACCTTCAAACAGAGATCTTATTCCTTCATTTTTCAACAAAATGTCACTGCATATATATAACAGTTTTCAATTATTCCCTTATTAAAATTGTTTATCAGCAGCGAAATATCATTATAATACGTTTGTTACTTTTAACGTCCATTCTTGAATAGTAGGCAATACTTCCTTCTTCCAGTACTCCGCCACCAACAATCTTGCTGCCGTTGTTAAGTTCAGAATCAAATTAGTCTCTATAACTGTACAGCCTGTAATTTATACCTAACAAGGATAACTGAGGAGTAAACTTTATCCTCTTTTTAAGAATATTTTGCATAACCCACCATATTTTTATCTAAAATGCATTGACCTTTTTACAAAGTCCACCATATATGATAATACGTAGCATCAGCACAATCACATCTCCAGCATTTAGGTTGTAAGTGCGGATACATACAAGCTAATTTTTTAGGATCTAAATGCCATCTATAAAACATCCCCGTTGTTCTCTCTTGAAGGATGCCCCATTGCAAGGCTGGGGGAAAAGTGATTTAAGATGGGCCATAAAATACCCTTCTTCACGTTGCACTTGGGCGGAATGGTAAATGCTAATTTGGACAACCTTATGAAGGGGATTGAGTGAATTCATGGGATATTATTCTTGAGATGGTATTTGAAGGCATGCTGCCCTCAACCTGGAGTAACACTGAATGTCAGGGTTACCTCCAGGAAGGGAACACCATCTCTTCAAATACTATTTGAACATGAGATATGAGAGCAGTGTTCCAATATTTGAGGGGCTGCCACAAAGAAGAGGGGATCAAATTATTCCCCAAAGGACCAGAGGGCTGAACAAGAAACAATGGATGGAAACGAGCGAGGTGGCACAGTGGTTAGGGTGCAGTACTGCAGGCCACTTCAGCTAACTGTTATCTGCAGTTCAGCAGTTCTAATCTCAGGGTTGACTCAGCCTTCCATCCTTCCAAGGTGGGTGAAATGAGGACCCAGACTGTGGGGGCGATATGCTGACTCTGTAAACCACTTAGAGCGGGCTGAAAGCCCTATGAAGCGGTATATAAGTCTAACTGCTACTGCTATTGCTAACGAATCAAGGAGAGAAGCAACCAGGAATTAAGGAGAAACTCCCAACAGCGAGGACAATTAACCAGTGGAACAGCTTGCCTCCAGAAGTTGTGGGTGCTTCATCACTGGAGGGTTTGAAGCGGTGGCATTATGAAATGTGGGCTTCATCAGCTCCTTTGTCCAAACTGAGCTTCCAACTGTATTCCAAATTAAACCATCTTGGTTTCATTAAAGACTCTTTTGAAGCTAATTTGCTGTGGGTGAATCCAGGATGTGTTGTTTCCTTAACCACACAACATTATTTTGCCCCTGGGTCCTTCTGCAGTCTTTTGTCAACTTTGCACTTAGTTTAGAGTTCCTACGGGTTGCCCATTCAAATATTAACCAGCCTCGAGTCTGCTTAATTCTTTCAAGACCAGCCGAGCTTGGCTTGGTGCTTCCATTGGCTTCACATGTACCATGATGAAAACACAAAATGGTGGGACATCATTCTTAGAAATATGTGTGTAGTTTCTCCAGAAATTATGGGTGTTCTATCACTGGAGGTTTTTGAGAAGATACTGGACAGCCACTTGTCTGGAATGGTAGAGGGTCTCCTGCTTCAAAGGGAAATTGGAGTAGAAGTCTCCAAGTATTTGAGAGGCTGACACAAAGAAGAGGGGGGTCAAAGTATTCTCCAAAGCATCAGAGGGCAGGATAAGGTACAATGGATGGAAACTGATCGAGGAGAGAAGCAGCCTGGAATTAAGGAGAAACCTCCTAACAAGGAGGACAATTAACCAGTGGAACAGCTTGCCTCCAGACGTTGTGGGTGCTTCATCACTGGAGGTTTTTAAGAAAAGACAAGACAGACCCTTGTCTGAAATGGATTAGGATCTCCTGCTTGAGCAGGAGGCTGCACTAGAAGACCTCCAATGTCCCTTCCCAGCTCTACTCTGATTCTGATTCTAATATTGCAGGACAACGAGGACAGGAGAAAGATATGCCTTTCACATCCTGTTTCTAAGTCCCTCACAAGAATCTGGTTGACCATGGTGATCAGTGGTGGGATTCAGCCAGTTCGCACCTATTCGGGAGAACTGGTTGTTGGAAGAAATCTTATTTTGTTGTTTTCCACTTTACAGGGCTAATCCTGCAAGGAAGGCAGGAAGGAAACATTCTGGTGTTCTTTCTAGCCTAATCTTTATTGTCCTGCTTACAGGAGAATTGTCCTGTTTCTCCGATTAACCCACATTACATTGTCACAGTTAAGGCGAAGCGCCCATCGACCTGAGTGATGATGAATTGGCCACACCCACCCAATCACATGATCACCGAGCCCGCCTACCCAGCTGGTCATTAAGGCAGAGAACTGGTTGTTAAATTATTTGAATCCCACCACCGATGGTGATGTTGGATTATGATGACCTTTGCCCTAATCTGGCAGGGCTATTCTTTTGTTCTTATCAATGAGAGGCAAAGCAGACCGGTTGATTCTCGTGAGCCTTTGGGATGTGACATATTGGCACCACAGTTGCAGAATGATATCACTTCTGTTTTTCTTATTACTTACTTATCACTTTCTGTTCTGTGGTTTTGTGCCCTTTCGGTTAGATTTTGTCACGTTCCCTATACGTCAGCCAGAACTGATTGAGCTGCGCACCCATGCAAATGTTTTTAAGCAAGCAAACTAATATGATATGCAATGTTCTTTTGAAGCAAATTCCTTTCTTCTTTTCTCTCTCTCTCTCTCCCCCCTTCTCCTATTTGGCCCTAGGTATTCTCTTCTTACTTGGCATGTGCATATTCACATATATATACAGGAACAGCAGGCCTTATACACAGCATTTAATTATCTTTGGGTCCTCCTACAGCTTGGCCTGGGCTTGCATTCCGATGTTCATTATAACAGGTGAGCCATGACATACTGATGGGGCACATCCTGATGGCCATCTGCTTAGACAGAATGTCCACCAAAGGAAGATACGCCATATAGAGAATTGGAAAATACAGAATAAAGAATGTTTAACTATTGCAGGGAAGAAGCAGAATGCTGGCTATCGTAGCAGTGAACACTCATTTTCCAAAATAAGATCTTTAGGCACCATACGATCAGTTTAAGATGAAATAGGGAAAAAAGAAAACAGATGTAAAACCCAAGAAGATTAGATAGATGATAGATGATAGATAGATAGATAGATAGATAGATAGATAGATAGATAGATAGATAGATGGATGGATGGATGGATGGATGGATGGATGGATGGATGGATGGATGGATGGATGGATGGATGATAGATGGAAGATAGATAGATAAATAGATAAAGATAAATAGATAGATGATAGATAGATAGATAGATAGATAGATAGATAGATAGATAGATAGATAGATAGATAGATAGATGATGGACGATAGATTGAAGATAGATAGATAAATAGATAGATAGATAGAGAGAGAGAGAGAGAGAGATGGATGATGGATGAGAGATGAGAGAGAGAGATGAAATAGAGAGAGAGAGAGAGAGAGAGAGAGAGAGAGATGATGGATGATAGATGAGAGAGAGATGAGATATAGATAGATAGATAGATAGATAGATAGATAGATAGATAGATAGATAGATAGAGATGGATGGATGGATGGATGGATGGATGATAGATGGAAGATAGATAGATAAATAGATAGATAGATGATAGATAGATAGATAGATAGATAGATAGATAGATAGATAGATAGATAGAATGAGAGATGAGAGAGAGATGCTTGATAGACAGATAGATAAATAGACATAAAATGAACAAAAAAGAAGGAAAACCAGCATAGTTTAAAACAAAAAAAAATACAGCTGGAATAAAATAAACATGTTAGCAGCTTTAAAAAAAAATCAGCCAAGAATTCAACCAGGGGTGTATAGAGTGCAGAATCACCAATATATGCTAGGCATTAATTTAGTAAACACTGAAGAATTATGAGGAACAAGGATGTAACAGAATCCCTGGATTTCTTCTGGAAGCAAGTTTGCGTACTATCCAAATGTTGCGATGGGATGAAGGTACCAGAGGTAGAGGTGTGTTCGTGTGTGTGTGAGAGAGAGGGGGGGGAGGGGGGAGAGGGAGGGGGGAGGGAGGGAGGGAGGGAGAGAGAGAGAGAGAGAGAGAGAGAGAGAGGGAGGGAGGGAGAGAGAGAGAGAGAGAGAAGTTATACCCCAGGATGAGAACTTTCCTCTTTGTAAACAATTAGAGCTAGTTTGGATGCATCTCAGCTTAGTCTGAAATTAACTTCTCTCTTTTTCCTCTCAGGTGCTTTACTGATGAAGACGCATCGAATTCTCTTCCAGTGATCCTGTCCAACTAGCCATGATAGTCACCAAGAAGAACTCCTGTATGTTTTTCACCCTATTGGCTGTCTTGGCTAGATAGAACATAGCCTCATACTACGAATGAGGTCACAGTTACAATATCCTGTGCCTCAGTTGGAAATATTCTAAGTATGCCCTATGAACTTTTCTGTCTGTCCACTAACTAAGTAAAGCCAAATTGAAGCCTGACAATTTAGAACAACCCATCACATTTTTTAACAGAATAAGGGCCACTATTTTAAAGGACTTTCATTGCAACAGGTCTTCAGCTAATCAAGATTTCCCCAAACTTCCTGCATTCATTCAAGAGAAAATGTTCATAAAGCTGGTTTGATTTTTTTAATTTGTGTTGGTGATATAAGCACTTTTTTTAAAAACTTCTCTTGGTTAAAATATCAGACTGAAAAGCTATGAATCTCTTTACCACTCCACTGAACAGTTCTAATAATAAGAGCGGGAGGAGATCTAGGGCTTGCCCTGAAATTTATTTAACTTGTTTCCAGGTTCAAATTGACTGAAGATTTTTCGAGACCTGAATCAGGACATCACCAGTCTTCAAACAAAACGCCTTTTGTACCAAAGAAATTCAAGATTATAATAAACTGTTTAGTTTTCTCAAGCTTATCATTCATTGCAACCCAATTTCTGGGGATGGTCAGTGCCTAGTAAATTAAATGGTGGACTGCATTATTGGGAATTGTCCAGTGGTGGGTTTCAAAAATTGTTCGAACCTACTCTGTGGGTGTGGCCTCCTTTGTGGGAGTGGCTTGCTGCCCATGTGACCGGATGGGAGTGGCTTGCCACCCATGTGACCGGATATGAAGATGCCGACGACACTTGTCAGAACCACCTTAAATTACCTCACACACAGCACTGGCATGCATAAGAATATGATGTAAACTTGTTTTTCAAAAGGCATCTTTGGTTTGCATTAAAACAACTTCAACACACGCAATGTTCTGATTCCACCACAAATGCAGTAGTCATCCTTACCTTTCACAGAGGCACTGAGTTTTATAAATATGAGCATGATAGTGTAGAATAATCATATCCAAGGACCAGTGGTGGGTTTCAAAAAATTTTGGAACCTCTTCCGTAGGTGTGGCCTGCTTTCCGGGTCCACTGGTGGAACCTCTTCTAACCGGTTCGGTAGATTTGACGAACCGGTTCTACCGAATAGGTGCGAACTGGTAGGAACCCACCTCTGGAATTGTCATAATGTGATTGTTTGATACACTCCAGAGGTGGGATCCTACCAGTTCGTACCTATTCGGTAGAACCGGTTCATCAAATCTACCGAAACGGTTAGAAGAGGTTCCACCAGTGGACCCGGAAAACAGGCCACACCTACAGAAGAGGTTCCAAAAAATGTTGAAACCCACCACTGATACACTCTCTATGTGTCGATGAGCGTTCAACCAGAATTAACTAGAAAGCTTTTCCTTTCTTACTCTTTCCTATTATCTGCAAAAGCTTCTTATTGGGAGCATCCATTTTTAAAACAAATGTCTGAAGCCTTGACCTGTATTTTGCAGAACAAGCAGTTTTCTTGGCTTTGAATGGCAGAGTTTTAGCTCATTTGCTTGCTTGCTTTTTGATCAGCTTAAAAAAATCAAAGTACGCCATTTATTCAGAAGCAAGTTGAATAGAACAGAACAGAACAGAACAGAATTCTTTATTGGCCAAGTGTGATTGTAAACACAAGGAATTTCTCTTTGGTGAATTTGCTCTCAGTGTACATAAAAAAGACAAGATACGTTCATCAAGAATCATAAGGTAGAACACTTAATGATAGTCATAGGGTACGAATAAGCAATCAGGAAACAATCAATATCAATATAAATCGTTAAGGATACAAGCAACAAAGTTATAAGGCCTGCAATCATAAGTGGGAGGAGATGGGTGATAGGAACAATGAGAAGACTAATAGGAATAGTAATGCAGCCTTAGTGATTAGTTTGACAGTGTTTGGGGAATTATTTGTTTAGCAGAGGGATGGCGTTCGGGAAAAACTGTCCTTGTATAGTTGTCTTGGTGTGCAGTGCCCTATAGCGTTGTTTTGAGGGTAGGAGTTGAAACAATTTATGTCCAGGATGCAAGAGGTCTGTGAATATTTTCACAGCCCTCTTTTTTCACTCGTGGAAAAGTTTCAGCTTTGTGGTACCAGGAGTTTACACTGCTTGTTCTAAATCCCAGGTTCCAATCTAGATGCTGATGTTTAGTGAATCAATCAAATTAATGAACATGATCCAAGGCAAGAACTTTACTGTTGCAGAAAATGACAGGCTTTAGACTTCTCGGGATCCAGGAAAAGTTTATTTGGCAGCCAGGTTCAGAAAGTTAGCGAAATAGCTAACATTGTAAATTCTGAACCACCTTCATTATCAAAGCACACATTCTTATACATTCTCAAAGGCAGCGCAACACAGAAACACTTAACTCATTTCTTAGTGGTTACCTTGGGGAGAAAGCCTTATAAGGAGATGGGGTCTTACTTCTCCTTTTGTCATAGGTACTGAGTAGGTGTCCCTAAGTGAACTTAACTGACCCTTGTGGTCTTGTGAGATTATTGAACTCTGCGGTTAGGCACTTGCTTCCTCTTCTTTTGCAAGCTTCAATTCTGCCTATGTGGCTTTTTAATAGAGAAGTAAAGGGCCCCTGAGAGGCTTTCCTGCCTGACCCAGTAGTTTTCACACAATGTCCAAATCTTACTTTACGTTCTACTTTATCCACCCATTCTAGACTCTATTAATACCTACAATTGAGTCTAGCCTGTTAGATTAACAATATAAGCATGCAGGATACAGAATAGCAAAAAAGTAAGGCTACAAGCAATGCACATCTTAGGGCTTATTTTCCGGAATCACTTTCCCCACTTCTAAGAGTGCAATTTGAATATAGGAGCTATGATCTGAAACTTCATCTTCCTTGAGGGTATGTGGGGTTAGGCTTTCCATTAACATTAACTCCTTTTCAGCCTGTATTTCTTTTACAGACCTCATAACGAGCTGTTTAAGCAAGGGTATTATGTAAGGGAGGAAGGCTAACCTTGCGATTCCACATAATAAAAGAAATAGCATTTGTTTAATCCAACCTGTTCCCGGTAGCCAAGAGTTTAATGGTTCAAACTGCAGTGACTCTTACATTGATATGTTGCAATCATTTTAAGATCTGAGAAAGCCAAGAATTAAGAAATTCAACAGGAAAAATTTTTTATATGGGCGGGGACCCAATTTGGATATCATATAAAGCGTCCCTTCCTGATAAAGGAAGTGAAAGTCATTGGTTAACGTATTATATCTGCCACTCAAGCATTCTAGACTTCTACTTCGGAGAGTTATCACCTGCAGAACAGTCAAAGAACAATTTCTAAGCTGGTGAGATAGTATTTCTTTATTTCTTTAATCATTTAAGAATTGGCAAATTTTATTCTTAACGAGCTTCAAGAAGTACTGATGGGATCTAATTCTAATCTTTTGAAATCAATATTTTACACTAGGCTCCTTCATTTAAGATTGTGGGGAAAGCTGCATATTTTTTTCTGCTTGCTGAATAATACTTCTAAGCACTGTTTGTTTCATAATTAATAATGAGATTAATAGCAGCTCAATTAATACATTAATACATTAACTAATTAATGTATTAGCTCAATTAATGTATTAGCTCAAGATGCCTCGAGAAATCCCAAAGGTCAGATCTTCTTTCAGATGTTCGGCTTCTTAAAATGTTTGTTCATTTCTGATAAACTTGATTGCTCTTCCGTTTAAATCAGGGGTGTCCAAACTTGGGAACTTTAAGACTTGTGGACTTCAACTCCCAGAATTGTTAGCAGACAAAGTAATTAAGCGGCGTCACCATAAATGATCAAAGTAATGAACATCAGTAACATAAAATTAATGTTGTTCCATCCAGACCTCTCGGCCAGTGGCAGACCAGTGCATCCCATAGAAATGAGTGCCCTGCATTTCGGTGCTGTGTTGTCTTCCTTCATCAGCCTTCTGTGCCTGATCCTTGCCTTGGCCACAGACTATTGGATAGCCAATAGTCTAATCGGAACCCGTCTGGGTCTATGGAAATTTTGTAAGGACCGTGAATGTTACCCACTTGGTGTGGAATTCGTGTCAGGTAAGATTCAATATTCCATAATGCATCACTAATCTGAAAGGTCCAGGATCCTCCACCTTGAATCTTGTGTCTGCATTGGCTCCTTACAGGTTCTTTACGTGCCGTCCGAACCTTCATGTTTCTGGGGCTGATTAGTGGCGTTGTCTCTCTCGGTGGGCTTTGTGTCCTGTTTTGGAAACCCCTTCTTGGCAAAATCTCCATGAGCAGCACTGCATGTCTTGCCAGCTTTTCTGCAGGTAAGAATCTGCACAAGAGTCTTTTCAGAGATATCATTTTTTGTGTGGCTTACTTTAAAACTATGACTATTATTTGTGTGTGTGTGTGTGTGTGTGTGTGTGTGTGTGTGTGTTATAATTCTGCTGACTGCCAGCAGTTTGATCCTCACTGGCTCAAGGTTGACTCAGCCTTCCACCTTTCCGAGATTGGTAAAGACCCAAGTTGTTGGGTGCAATATGCTGACTCCGTAAAGTGCTTAGAGAGGGCTGTCAAGCACTGTGAAGGGTTATGTAAGTCCAGGTGCTATTGCTATTTAAAACAGCCTCCTCACTGTCATTCCTAATTGTATATTCTGCCTGCTTTTGAAGTTCCTTCAGTTCAAGTTTTCTGAGGAAGATAGTTAATGAAGATATCTCAAAAGATAGTTAATTCCACCCTTTTTCTTATGGGCCACCCAGTCCAAATGTTCACCAATCTCTTCTTTCGTCTTCTTATGGGAAACAGCCCGGCAGGCTGGGACATCTGCTAAGTGTGTCCTTGAGGTGACAGCAATGTCTCATGGAAGCTGACGGATGCTTGAATACCGTTCTCCCACCCCTCCATCCCACCCACCCCATTGCCTGTTATTGTCAAGTGGCAAACAAAGGTGAAATGTAGGTGAAAATGTGAGTGAGCCTTGAGAGCATGGTTGGGGCCAATAAATCTAGTAGGCATTTCCAAGGGCAGAAAAGACATGGCTCCAATATCTCATAAGATGGCACAGTTTAGTTGAAGGGAGATGGAACATACCCATCTTATCTGACTTTGTAGGAGGGAGAGGGACAATGAGACAAAGACAGTCCAATAAAGATCCAGGAACCAAATAAGAAAAGGCTTTATAGATGAAAACCAACATCTTGAATTGCACTCAGAAATCAACCAGCAACCATTGCAGAAGTGTTGATGCCAGGTGGACATACTGAAGCGTATTCATAATTCCTCATGCAGCCACCTTTAGTTTCCAGTGTGTTTTTCAAAGTTATCTTCAAATGTGATCCTAGCTCAGACTAGAGATGACTAAAGCATAAGTGGCTGTGAGAAAAGTCTTTTGATCTAGGAAAGGATGGAGTTCACTGTTAGAACTGATTTATAAAAGGAAAAATTTGACACCGAGAAAACAAAATTGGCAAATTAACCACAGGTGCTTTTTAAAAAGGCAACTGGACTTCCTTTGTTTTTCACTGAAGATGCTTTGCTTCTCATCCAAGAAGCTACTTAAAGTTCTCTTTTGGTTGAGAAGCAAAACATCTTCAAGGAAAAACACAGAGAGTCTACTAGGCTTTTGAAAAAAAGTACTTTTTGGGACAACCATGACCTGGATGATTGAAAAATCTCCATAGATATTCGTCAAATTAACTCATCTTTCGAAGTGCCAGTTTCTGAGATTGGAGCAAATATGAAATACTTGGACTATTCTAATGCAATAAGCATCCCAAGAGGTGGTCAGTTTCTTTGCAATGAGAGCAGAAAAGCCCATTGGTGTCTTCCATACTTCTGAAGGAAAGGTTTCTACCTCTACCTCTCTCTTGATTTTCAGGCCTCTGCGTCATGATTGCCATGTCCATTTTCACAGGACAAATTGCCGCCACCGACTATGGATGGTCTTATGGCTTGGGTTGGGCCTCTTTTGCTTTGTATCTTCTAACTGGTAAGGATCTTTTTGGATACCCTGGTGAGATTTCTTTTAAAGATACATCTTTATGCATTCTGTATATTTTCACAACAATGAAACCTATTCCATTTTGGGTTGGGAACTAAGCACATTTCCCTGGCAGGAGAGGAATCAGCAACATTTAAAACAGAGGTGGGTTGCTATTTTTTTTTAATTGAGAATTTTTTTAAAAAAAAAGGCTTTTACAAATATTTACCTCCTGTCCCCCACCCTCCCCACCCAAACCCAACCCCCCCAACCTCCCCCCACCCCCGACTTCCCAGAACAAATACACGGTATAAATATTTAACAAAGATGTTGTAAAATAAACTTAAAGAAAGTTAGTGTCATCTTTCATTTGAGCTTTAACTCCTCTTTGCTAGGCTACCTCTAAACAGATTATATCATTCCTTGCTTCTTCAGTCGTAAACTATCTGGAATTTCTTAGTCTCATATTTATTTTGAATGTAATCCGTCTTCTCCACTCCAGTTTATATTTCTCATTTGAGTGGTCTTTGAGATATGCTGATATTTTAGCCATCTCTGCTAGGTTTGTAACTTTTAATGTCCATTCTTGAATAGTAGGCAAATCTTCCTTCTTCCAGTATTGTGCCACCAACAGTCTTGCTGCCGTTATTAAATGCAAAATCAACTTAGTCCCTATAACAGTACAATCAGTAGTTATACCTAACAGGAATAACTGAGGGGTAAACTTTATCCTTTTTTAAAGAACATTTTGCATAATCCACCATATTTTTATCCAAAATGCTTTAACATTTTTACAAGTCCACCATATATGGTAATATGTAGCATCAACACAATCACATCTCCAGCATTGAGGTTGTAAATTCAGATACATACAGGCCAGTTTTTTAGGATCTAAATGCCATCTATAGAACATCTTATAAAAGTTGACTTTGATCCCTAATTTGTTTTAGTAGATTATCCTCATTTTGCGTAAAACCTAATTTTTAATCTTTTTTCCATCTGGCCTGTAATTGCCCATACTGAAGCCATGTTTGAATTACCTTTTCCTCTTTTAGTAGGTTGCTAATTTTTTTACTACTGGTTCAGCCGCCCTCCCACACGCGTTCGGGCAGGTGGGTGGAGCCTCCTGTTGCAGCTACTACCGGTTTGGCCAATTCGGGCTGAATTGGCTGCAATCTACCTCTGATTTAAACATCCAAACATCTATATATCCTGTATTGCAGCTTATCCAATCCCTTGCTTGGTTGGGACTAAAAATATTTGAAGTTCCTGGCATTTAGGAGATGCTACTTTACCTCACATATCTGACTTCAAGACTGTGTGCAGTTAAGAGCAATAGGTCTATTCTGGACCTTCCACTGACTTTTAAGGATTAGAGCTTGGTCATAAACAGGGGGATAAAGTGATGAGGTTGAGTTCAGAACCCCATAGATTCCTGGTTATTTCTTTCTTTAAAATTCTACTTCCTCTGCTGGGTGGCTAATCCATTATTTCTCCCTTCCGACAGGTGGTCTTGCTTATAGATTGCATAGGAGTACAGCAGCAACAGCGTAGGAGAAATATGACACTGTCCTTGGAGATGACCAGTGAAACTGAATTGGTAACCTGGAGGCACAGATCGGAATTATTGGTCCTGTACCAAATTTATAAGATGAAGGATGAAGGCAGAAGAACTACTTTAAATGTAGTAAAACAGCCATACATTCCCAGCCCCTCCCCATCCCATTTTTTCTCTAAAATATTCAGATTGTTTCTTCCTGAAGTCCGTTTGGATATGTAAATCTTAAGAACTTTGGGAGACTTCTGAAAGCAGGTCCCACAAAGCAGGATTTCTCCTCTTCTCCCTTATTTTCTGTTCCAGAAAGCCAAAGGTGCTAAAGTAGAATAAAATATGGATTAAAAATATAAGAATGAAGACATGGCATAAAAAGGATAGTGAGAAGCTTGCTTAAAAGAAATGTCTTCAGTCTCTAACCACAAGATGTTCCAGCCAACGTCCCTATGTCAAAAGTCCAAACCACAAGGTTCAGATAAAGTTCATTATTGACATATAGTCCACACCTGTAACAAAAGGAGAAGTAAGTCCTTCATCTCCTTATAAAGCTTTCTCCCCAAGGTAACCAATGAGTTAAATGCTTCCGTGTTACGCTGCCTTTGAGAGAACGCATGCTTTGACAATGAAGGTGGTTCAGAATTTGCAATGTTAGCTATTTCGCTAACTTTCTGAACCTGGCTGCCAAATAAACTTTTCCTGGATCCCGAGAAGTCTAAAGCCTGTTATTTTCTGCAACAGTGCCCTTTGGTTTATCCACACCCATTTGCACCATCCAAGTAACCCAGGGGGTATAGATAAACTTCCAAGTGGCCTCCATGACTATCAGAAAAAGTACTAATGACTAGAAGACTGCAAGGGATATACGTAAATCCTTCCCTCTTCCACCATTCAGTCAGAACTGAAGAAGCATCTTGGATGAGAAGTGAAATGTCTTGAAATGGGGGTGGTGGAGTCCAATTGCCTTTTGAAAAAGCATCTTTGGGGTAACCATGACCTGGATGACCGAGAATCTCCATAGATTTTTTCAGGGAAGCTGATTTCCGTTCTGCCCAAGGGGAAAGAAAAAATAAAATTAATTTTCTTCCTGCCAGAAGAAATAGGATGGAATTATTCCTGGCATGCCTTCCTTCCAAGGATGGTGATCAAGAAGTCTCTGGATAAAACCCCCCAAACTCACCGTGGCTGCATCTCAGATTTTCCCCTTTTCCATATCACACCTTTAAATTTTTATTTGCTGGAAATCAGAGTTTTTCTGTTTTAGTATAAGGAACTCTAAAGAATTACCATATTTTTCAGAGTATAACACGCTCTGAAGTATATGACGGACCTAGCTTTTGGGGAGGAAAACAAGAAAAAATTCTGCCTCCCAGCAATTTGCCTCCTTGCAGCAAACAGCAAACCAATTGCCTATTGATGTCTCTGCACCGCCCCCCACCCCATTTTTGCCCAACACACCCTGTTTTTGGCCTATGTGCTTCCCATTTTCCACCCGTATGTGGCATACATTCTCAGGATTTGGCATTTTATCATTGTATCTGTATAAATCACCCGTCCTTCAAAGTGTCTTTACGTCTGAAAGTATTTGGTGGGGGAAATGGTATTTCCAATTCAACTGAATTTATGTAATTGGGAACTACTTTCAACGATGGCTTTTTTATCAATGACTGAACTTTTTATCTCTAAGCATGTGCAAAATATCTTCTTCGATAAAAAGGCATAAATATTTGCAATGTTTCAAAGGCCCCCCGAGAGACTGTCCTGCCTGACCCAGTAGTTTTCACACTTAATGTCCAAATCTCACTTTACGTCCTACTTTATCCCCCCCCCCGCCCCATTCTAGACTCTATTAATACCTACAATTGAGTCTAGCCTGTTAGATTAACAATATAAGCATGCAGGATACAGAATAGCAAAAAAGTAAGGATACAAGCAATACACATCTTAGGGCTTATCTTCCGGAATCACTTTCCCCACTTCTAAGAGTGCAATTTGAATATAGGAGCTATGATCTGAAACTTCATCTTCCTTGAGGGTATGTGGGGTTTGGCTTTCCATTAACATTAACTCCTTTTCAGCCTGTATTTCTTTTACAGACCTCATAACGAGCTGTTTAAGCAAGGGTATTATGCAAGGGAGGAAGGCTAACCTTGCGATTCCACATAATAAAAGAAATAGCATTTGTTTAATCCAACCTGTTACCGGTAGCCAAGAGAACCATTCATCTGTCCCTTGCATTCTTTAACCAAATGAGGAAACTGGGTTTTGTAGTTCTTTAACTACACCCCCCCCCCACAGACCGCTCCTGATTTATTCATATAGAAACAGCAATCTTCTCCCAGGAATACACATAGCCCACCTTTTTCAGCAGTTAAAAGATCTATGGCACGCCGGTTCAGCAATTTGGTTCAGGCTTTCTTGGAATTCTTCCAACAGCTCCCTGAACTGTGTAATGGAGTGGGTCATTCCACCTACACCCTTTCCAACTGCAGTCCCTATTCTCAAGATCACTAATAGCGGAATTAGGAGCAGCCCTCTTTTCTGAACATGTCCCATGAGGGGTACAGGGAAGGTCTGTTCCCCACTTACCACCCATTTTAGGGAGGAGGTGTATTAGAGTGCATGTGCCAGTCTAATTGGTGGGTAAACATCGATATGCATTTCTCCCACATAGGAAGATAACTCCATTTTCTCCTACACATACGCCAATGTTCACGGAGAAGGCATGGGCTCCGAGGTTTCTTTCATTAGTCCAGACTTGTAAGGTTCCTGCTAGGAACATACCAGTCAGGGGCTGTAATGGAATTTCTTGATTAGGATCCATTAAACTTATTCCTGAGGTCTGGTCCTTCAAAGAGATATTGCAAAAGTAAACACAAACTCCCGTAGTGGATTGCATTGAAAGCCAAACGGGAAGTCGGGGTGGTTGGAATGGCCTTGGGCAGTTTCCAGTGGTCAGATTCCCCTCCCATCGGTTAAAAACAAGTGGAGGTGGGAGCGAGAAAGTGTCTTTCTGTTGGAAGAACTTGTGAGCAGAGGGAGACATGCTGCGAGTCAATTTTTCGTCTACAAGGGTTTTCCTGGGGGCAAGATACATTTCAGATGGGCATTGTTCCTCTGATAGTGAACCCCACAGGAATGCCAGGTTAATTTGCCAATCAAATTAATGAAGACGATCCAAGACAAGGACTTTACCAGGGATAGGGAGTGGGGGTTGCAAAAGTCCAGGATGCGACGGGTCTGTGAATATTTTCACAGCCCTTTTTTTGACTCACGCCGTGTACAGGTCCTCAATGGAAGGCAGGTTGGTAGCATATATATTTTTTGCTCATAAATGATCAAAGAGGAACTGAAAAAGGAATCAACTTCCCCATTTCTCATAACTAAGTGTGGCAGAATAAGATTCTTTTTCCTTTTTTAAAATTTCATTGATGTTACAACTTTTCCAGTAGCAAGTAGAAACGAAACAGAAACTCTGAATGTAGAACAATTTCACAAAGTAAACGTAACACTATAATGCTGCCCAAAATGTCTCAGAATGAATTGAACAGATTTTAGGGTTGGGTGCCCACACAGTTATGGGGCTGGTTGCCCCCATGAGAAGCCCCTCCCCATCTGCATTCAAACTCCTAGTTTCCCTATCATAAAATTCTCCAATTTTTGTAGTTTTATAATGTTTTAAGTTTTTTAATATTTTAATCGTAAATCATTTGGTTTTTAATGTTTCAATATATTAATTAAATTGTGCACCACCAAGACCCCCTCATTGAGAGAGCGGGATGGTTAAGAAGTTTGATCTATGAATAAACTAATCAAATTTTAATGGATTTTTTTGAGTGAATTGAAAGGCATAGAAACTTAATCAATAAATAAAATTTATTTCTAGATGTGAAGTTTAATGGTTCAAACTGCAGTGACTCTTACATTGATATGTTGCAATCATTTTAAGATCTGAGAAAGCCAAGAATTAAGAAATTCAACAGGAAAGAAACTTTATATGGGGGGGACCCAATTTGGATAGCATATAAAGCGTCCCTTCCTGATAAAGGAAGTGAAAGTCATTGGTTAACGTATTATATCTGGCACTCAAGCATACTAGACTTCTACTTCGGAGAGTTATCACCTGCAGAACAGTCAAAGAACAATTTCTAAGCTGGTGAGATAGTATTTCTTTATTTCTTTAATCATTTAAGAATTGGCAATTTTTATTCTTAACGAGCTTCAAGAAGTACTGATGGGATCTAATTCTAATCTTTTGAAATCAATATTTTACGCTAGGCTCCTTCACTTAAGATTGTGGGGAAAGCTGCATATATTTTTTTCTGCTTGCTGAATAATTCTTCTAAGCACTGTTTGTTTCATAATTAATAATGAGATTAATAGCGGCTCAATTAATACAGTAATACATTAATTAATTAATTAATTAATTAATGTATTAATTAATTAATTAATTAATTAATGTATTAGCTCAATTAATGTATTAGCTCAAGATGCCTTGAGAAATCCCAAAGGTCAGATCTTCTTTCAGATGTTCGGCTTCTTAAAATGTTTGTTCATTTCTGATAAACTTGATTGCTCTTCTGTTTAAATCAGGGATGTCCAAACTTGGGAACTTTAAGACTTGTGGACTTCAACTCCCAGAATTGTTAGCAGACAAAGTAATTAAGCGGCGTCACCATAAATGATCAAAGTAATGAACATCAGTAACATAAAATTAATGTTGTTCCATCCAGACCTCTCGGCAAGTGGCAGACCAGTGCATCCCATAGAAATGAGTGCCCTGCATTTCGGTGCTGTGTTGTCTTCCTTCATCAGCCTTCTGTGCCTGATCCTTGCCTTGGCCACAGACTATTGGATAGCCAATAGTCTAATCGGAACCCGTCTGGGTCTATGGAATTTTTGTAAGGACCATGAATGTTACCAACTTGATGTGGAATTGGTGGGAGGTAAGATTCAATATTCCATAATGCATTACTCATCTGAAAGGTCCAGGATCCTCCACCTTGAATCTTGTGTCTGCATTGGCTCCTTACAGGTTCTTTACGTGCCGTCCAAACCTTCATGTTTCTGGGGATGATTAGTGGCGTTGTCTCTCTCGGTGGGCTTTGTGTCCTGTTTTGGAAACCCCTTCTTGGCAATATCTCCATGAGCAGCACTGCATGGTATGGCAGCTTTTCTGCAGGTAAGAATCTGTACAAGAGTCTTTTCACAGATGCCATTTTTTTGTGTGGCTTAGTTTAAAACTATGACTATTATTTGTGTGTCTGTGTGTTTTATAATTCTGCTGACTGCCAGCAGTTTGATCCTCACTGGCTCAAGGGTGACTCAGCCTTCCACCTTTCCGAGATTGGGAAGTACCCAAGTTGTTGGGTGCAATATGCTGACTCCGTAAAGTGCTTAGAGTGGGCTGTCAAGCACTATGAAGGGTTATGTAAGTCCAGGTGCTATTGCTATTTAAAACAGCCTCCTCACTGTCATTCCTAATTCTATATTCTGCCTGCTTTTGAAGTTCCTTCAGTTCAAGTTTTCAGAGGAAGATAGTTAATGAAGATATCTCAAAAGATAGTTAATTCCACCCTTTTTCTTATGGGCCACCCAGTCCAAACGTTCACCAATCTCTTATTTCATGTTCTTATGGGAAACAGCCAGGCAGGCTGGGACATCTGCTCAGTGTGTCCTTGAGGTGACAGCAATGTCTCATGGAAGCTGACGGATGCTTGAATACTGTTCTCCCACCCCTCCATCGCACCCACCCCATTGCCTGTTATTGTCAACTGGCAAACAAAGGTGAAATGTAGGTGAAAATGTGAGTGAGCCTTGAGAGCAGGGTATCTTCAAATGTGACCCTAGCTCAGACTAGAGATGACTAAAGCTGTGAGAAAAGTCTTTTGATCTAGGAAAGGATGCAGTTCACTGTTAAAACAGATTTATAAAAGGAAAAATTTGACACTGAGAAAACAAAATTGGCAAATTAACCACAGGTGCTTTTTTAAAAGGCAACTGGACTTCCTTTGTTTTTCACTGAAGATGCTTTTCTTCTCATCCAAGAAGCTACTTAAAGTTCTCTTCTTGAATGAGAAGCAAAACGTCTTCAAGGAAAAACACAGAGAGTCCACTAGGCTTTTGAAAAAAAGTATTTTTGAGGACAACCATGACCTGGATGATTGAAAAATCTCCCTAGATATTTGGAAAATTAACTCATCTTTCGAAGTGCCAGTTTCTGAGTTTGGAGCAAATATGAAATACTTGGACTATTCTATTGCAATAAGCATCCGAAGAGGTGGTCAGTTTCTTTGCAATGAGAGCAGAAAAGCCCATTGGTGTCTTCCATACTTCTGAAGGAAAGGTTTCTACCTCTACCTCTCTCTTGATTTTCAGGCCTCTGCGTCATGATTGCCATGTCCATTTTCACAGGACAAACTGCCAGCACCTACTATGGATGGTCTTTTGGCTTGGGTTGGGCCTCTTTTCCTTTGTATCTTCTAACTGGTAAGGATCTTTTTTGGATACCCTGGTGAGATTTCTTTTAAAGATACATCTTTATGGTTTCTGTATATTTTCACAACAATGAAACCTATTTCATTTTGGGTTGGGAACTAAGCACATTTCCCTGGCAGGAGAGGAATCAGCAACATTTAAACCAGAGGTGGGTTCCTATTTTTTTTTTGAGAATTTTTGGAAAAAAAGGCTTTTACAAATATTTACCTCCCGTCCCTCACCCTCCCCACCTGAGCCCAACTCCCCCCCAACTCCCCCCACCCCTGAATTCCCAGAACAAATACAGGGTATAAATCTTTAACAAAGATGTTCTAAAATAAACTTGAAGAAAGTTAGTATCAACTTTCATTTGAGCTTAAACTCCTCTTTGCTAGGCTAACTCTAAACAGATTATGTCATTCCTTGTTTCCTCAGTCATAAACTATCTGGAATTTCTTAATCCCATATTTATTTTGAGTATAGTCAATCCATCTTCTCCACTCCAGTTTATATCTCTCATTTGAGTGATCCTTGAGATATGCTGATATTTTAGCCATCTCTGCTAGGTTTGTTACTTTTAATGTCCATTCTTGAATAGTAGGCAAATCTTCCTTCTTCCAGTATTGTGCCACCAACAGTCTTGCTGCCGTTATTAAATGCAAAATCAAGTTAGTCCCTATAACAGTACAATCAGTAGTTATACCTAACAGGAATAACTGAGGGGTAAACTTTATCCTTTTTTAAAGAACATTTTGCATAATCCACCATATTTTTATCCAAAATGCTGTAACCTTTTTACAAGTCCACCATATATGGTAATATGTAGCATCAACACAATCACATCTCCAGCATTGAGGTTGTAAATTCGGATACATACAGGCCAGTTTTTTAGGATCTAAATGCCATCTATAAAACATCTTATAAAAGTTTTCTCTCAAATTTTGGGCCTGTGTGAATTTTACATTTCTTACCCATATCTTTTCCCATGTATCCAACATTATTGGTTCTTCAAAATTGTGTGCCCACTTTATCATATAATCTTTGACTAATTCTGTTTCCGAATCCATTTCTATTAATACATTGTATAATCTTTTTATATGCATTTGACTTTGATCCCTAATTTGTTTTAGTAGATTATCCTCATTTTGCGTAAAACCTATTTTTTAATCTTTTTTCCATCTGGCCTGTAATTGCCCATACTGCAACCATGTTTGAATTACCTTTTCCTCTTTTAGTAGGTTGCTAATTTTTTTACTACTGGTTCAGGCGCCCTCCCACACGCGTTCGGGCGGGTGGACGGAGCCTCCTGCTGCCGCTACTACCAGTTTGGCCAATTTGGGCTGAATTGGCTGCAATCTACCTCTGATGTAAACATCCAAACATCTATATATCCTGTATTGCAGCTTATCCAATCCCTTGCTTGGTTGGGACCAAAAATATTTGAAGTTCCTGGCATTTAGGAGATGCTAGTTTACCTCACATATCTGACTTCAAGACTGTGTGCAGTTAAGAGCAATAGGTCTATTCTGGACCTTCCACTGACTTTTAAGGATTAGAGCTTGGTCATAAACAGGGGGATAAAGAGATGAGGTTGAGTTCAGAACCCCATAGATTCCTGGTTATTTATTTCTTTAAAATTCTACTTCCTCTGCTGGGTGTCTAATTCATTATTTCTCCCTTCCGACAGGTGGTCTTGCTTATACATTGCATAGGAGTACAGCAGCAACAGCGTAGGAGAATTATGACACTGTCCTTGGAGATGACCAGGGAAACTGAATTGGTAACCTGGAGGCACAGATCGGAATTATTGGTCCTGTACCAAATTTATAAGATGAAGGATGAAGGCAGAAGAACTACTTTAAATGCCATACATTCCCAGCCCCTCCCCATCCCATTTTTTCTCTAAAATATTCAGATTGTTTCTCCCTGGTCTGTTTGGATATGTAAATCTTAAGAACTTTGGGAGACTTCTGTAAGCAGGTCCCACAAAGCAGGATTTCTCCTCTTCTCCCTTATATTCTGTTCCAGAAAGCCAAAGGTGCTAAAGTAGAATAAAATATGGATTAAAAATATAAGAATGAAGACATGGCATAAAAAGGATAGTGAGAAGCTTGCTTAAAAGAAATGTCTTCAGCCTCTAACCACAAGATGTTCCAGCCAACGTCCCTTTGTCAAAAGTCCAAACCACAAGGTTCAGATAAAGTTCATTAATGACACATAGTCCACACCTGTAACAAAAGGAGAAGTAAGACCTTCATCTCTTTATAAGGCTTTCTCCCCAAGGTAACCAATAAGGAATGAGTTAAATGCTTCTGTGTTACGCTGCCTTTGAGAATGTATAAGAACGTGTGCTTCGACAATGAAGGTGGTTCAGAATTTACAATGTTAGCTATTTCGCTAACTTTCTGAACCTGGCTGCCAAATAAACTTTTCCTGGATCCCGAGAAGTCTAAAGCCTGTCATTTTCTGCAACAGTGCCCTTTGGTTTATCCACACCCATTTGCACCATCCAAGTAACCCAGGGGGTATATATAAACTTCCAAGTGCCCTCCATGACTATCAGAAAAAGTACTAATGACTAGAAGACTGCAAGGGATATACGTAAATCCTTCCCTCTTCCACCATTCAGTCAGAACTGAAGAAGCGTCTTGGATGAGAAGTGAATGTCTTGAAAGGGGGGGGGGTGGAGTCCAATTGCCTTTTGAAAAAGCATCTTTGGGGTAACCATGACCTGGATGACCGAGAATCTCCATAGATTTTTTTCAGGAAAGCTGATTTCCGTTCTGCCCAAGGGGAAAGAAAAAATAAAATTAACTTTCTTCCTGCCAGAAGAAATAGGATGGAGTTATTCCTGGCATGCCTTCCTTCCAAGGATGGTGATCAAGAAGTCTCTGGATAAAACCCCCAAACTCACCTTGGCTGCATCTCAGATTTTCCCCTTTTCCATATCACACCTTTAAATTTTTATTTGCTGGAAATCAGAGTTTTTGTGTTTTAGTATAAGGAACTCTAAAGAATTACCATATTTTTCAGAGTATAAGACGTTCTGAAGTATATGACGGACCTAGCTTTTGGGGAGGAAAACAAGAAAAAATTCTGCCTCCCAGCAATTTGCCTCCTTGCAGCAAACAGCAAACCAATTGCCTATTGATGTCTCTGCACCGCCCCCCCCCCTCATTTTTGCCCTCTGCAGCCTGCTTTTGGCCTATGGGCTTCCCATTTTCCGCCCGTATGTGGCATACATTCTCAGGCTTTGGCATTTTATTATTGTATCTGTATAAATCACCCGTCCTTCAAAGTGTCTTTACGTCTGAAAGTATTTGTAGGGGAAAATGGTATTTCCAATTCAACTGAATTTATGCAATTGGGAACTACTTTCAACAATGGCTTTTTTATCAATGACTGAACTTTTTATCTCTTAAGCATGTGCAAAATATCTTCTTCGATAAAAAGGCATAAATATTTGCAATGTTTCAAAGGCACCCCGAGAGGCTTTCCTGCCTGACCCAGTAGTTTTCACACTTAATGTCCAAATCTCACTTTACGTCCTACTTTATTCCCCCCCATTCTAGACTCTATTAATACCTACAATTGAGTCTAGCCTGTTAGATTAACAATATAAGCATGCAGGATATAGAATAGCAAAAAAGCAAGGATACAAGCAATGCACATCTTAGGGCTTATCTTCCGGAATCACTTTCCCCACTTCTAAGAGTGCAATTTGAATATAGGAGCTATGATCTGAAACTTCATCTTCCTTGAGGGTATGTGGGGTTAGGCTTTCCATTAACATTAACTACTTTTCAGCCTGTATTTCTTTTACAGACCTCATAACAAGCTGTTTAAGCAAGGGTATTATGCAAGGGAGGAAGGCTAACCTTGTGATTCCACATAATAAAACAAATACCATTTGTTTAATCCAACCTGTTCCCGGTAGCCAAGAGAACCATTCATCTGTCCCTTGCATTCTTTAACCAAATGAGGAAACTGGGTTTTGTAGTTCTTTAACTACACCCCCCCCCCCAGACCGCTCCTGATTTATTCATATAGAAACAGCAATCTTCTCCCAGGAATACACATAGCCCACCTTTTTCAGCAGTTAAAAGATCTATGGCATGCCGGTTCAGCAATTTGGTTCAGGCTTTCTTGGAATTCTTCCGACAGCTGCCTGAGCTGTGTAATGGAGTGGGTCCATTCCACCTACACCCGTTCCAACTGCAGTCCCTATTCTCAAGATCGCTAATAGTGGAATTAGGAGCAGCCCTCTTTTCTGGACATGTCCCATGAGGGGTACAGGGAAGGTTTGTTCCCCACTTACCACCCATTTTAGGGAGGAGGTGTATTAGAGTGCATGTGCCAGTCCAATTGGTGGGTAAACATAGATATGCATTTCCCCCACATAGGAAGAAAACTCCATTTTCTCCTACACATACGCCGATGTTCACGGAGAAGGCATGGGCTCCGAGGTTCCTTTCATTAGTCCAGACTTGTAAGGTTCCTGCTAGGAACATACCAGTCAGGGGCTGTAATGGAATTTCTTGATTAGGATCCATTAACTTATTCCTGAGTTCTGGTCCTTCAAAGAGATATAGCAATAGCAATAGCAATAGCAGTTCGACTTATATACCGCTTCATAGGGCTTTCATCCCTCTCTTAGCGGTTTACAGAGTCAGCATATCGCCCCCAACAATCCGGGTCCTCATTTTACCCACCTCACAAGGATGGAAAGCTGAGTCAACCCTGAGCCGGTGAAATTTGAACAGCCAAACTGCAGAACTGCATTCAGCTGAAGTAGCCTGCAGTTGCTGCATCTAACCACTGTGCCACCTTGGCTCTATATTGCAAAAGTAAACACAAACTCCCGTAGCGGATTGCATTGAAAGCCAAACGGGAAGTCAGGGTGGTTGGAATGGCCTTGGGCAGCTTCCAGTGGTCAGATTCTCCTCCCATCGGTTAAAAACAAGTGGAGGTGGGAGCGAGAAAGTGTCTTTCTGTTGGAAGAACTTGTGAGCAGGAGACATGCTGCGAGTCAATTTTTCATCTACAAGGGTTTTCCTGGGGGCAAGATACACTTCAGATGGGCATTGTTCCTCTGATAGTGAAGCCCACAGGAATGCCAGGTTAATTTGCCAATCAAATTAATGAAGACGATCCAAGGCAAGGACTTTACCAGGGACGGGGAGTGGGGGTCGAAAAAGTCCAGGATGCGAGGGGTCTGTGAGTATTTTCCCAGCCCTTTTTTTGACTCACGCAGTGTACAGTCCTCAATGGAAGGCAGGTTGGTAGCAATTTTTTTTTTTGGCTCATAAATGATCAAAGAGGAACTGAAAAAGGAATCAACTTCCCCATTTCTCATAACTAGGTGTGGCGGAATACGTGTTTTTTTCCTTTTTTTAATTTCATTTATATTTATGTTTAGGTTTAGGTTTCGTTTTATTTATATGCCGCCCTATTCCCAACGGGACTCAGGGCGGCTCACAAACCCAAGGGGGGAAGGGAACACAAAAACTACAAATACAAGCATTTAAAAGTAACCAACAGACACACAAATCGAGAGGGGAAGGGAACTCATCAACCCCAGGCCTGCCGACACAGCCAGGTTTTAATGGCTTTTCGGGGGGCCTGGAGAGAGGTGAGGGTCCGAATCTCTGCAGGGAGTTCGTTCCAGAGGGCCGGAGCTGCCACAGAGAAGGTGGTAGCCAGATGGCATTGGCTTTGAGCAAGCAAAGCAAGTAGTAATTAATAGAATGAGGGACATGGAGTTCCAAGAAGAACTAAATAGGTTGCCTCTCCACAGTAGGGACAGAATTAAACAGGGTGTGTGGGAATCGGCAAGATATCTAAATGACCTGATCTCCCCAAAACAAAGAATAGCTTTCTTCAGAGCCAGATTTAACATTCTTCCTTCAGCACTCCTCCAGGGCAGGTATAAGAGAACACCTATAGCAGACCCTGTTTGTATATGTGGTAAAGGAGAAGTGGAAGATAATTCACATGTTCTATTACACTGCGAGCTATGCAGAGCTTGTAGGTCTGCATATATTCTCCCCTTATTAGAGAGATTGCCAGGGAGGGCAGACAATTTTTATCTAGGCTTCCTCCTCCAGGACACTAACCCGGTTACCACGTATGCAGTGGCAAAGTTCTGTGCTGCTGCAATGTCCATAAGAAACAAATTGGCTACAGAAGCATAGTACCATCTTGTACCAATTATCTGGACATACCTCTAACAATCTTTGGACCATTATGTTATTATCCACTTTTAATGTCAATATTTTTTCATGATATTTTAATGTTAGTATTTTTTAATATAGTGTAAAAACTAATGTGTATTGCTGGTCTTTGACAGTAATAAAGATTTTACTTACTTACTGGCAGGAGAGGAATCAGCAACATTTAAACCAGAGGTGGGTTGCTAATTTTTTTACTACTGGTTCAGGCGCCCTCCCACACGTGTTCGGGCAGGTGGGCGGAGCCTCCTGTTGCCGCTACTACCGGTTTGGCCAATTCGGGCTGAATCAGCTGCAATCTACCTCTGATTTAAACATCCAAACATCTATATATCCTGTATTGCAGCTTATCCAATCCCTTGCTTGGTTGGGACTAAAAATATTTGAAGTTCCTGGCATTTAGGAGATGCTAGTTTACCTCACATATCTGACTTCAAGACTGTGTGCAGTTAAGAGCAATAGGTCTATTCTGGACCTTCCACTGACGTTTAAGGATTAGAGCTTGGTCATAAACAGGGGGATAAAGAGATGAGGTTGAGTTCAGAACCCCATAGATTCCTGGTTATTTATTTCTTTAAAATTCTACTTCCTCTGCTGGGTGTCTAATCCATTATTTCTCCCTTCTGACAGGTGGTCTTGCTTATACATTGCATAGGAGTACAGCAGCAACAGCGTAGGAGAAATACGACACTGTCCTTGGAGATGACCAGGGAAACTGAATTGGTAACCTGGAGGCACAGATCGGAATTATTGGTCCTGTACCAAAGTTATAAGATGAAGGATGAAGGCAGAAGAACTACTTTAAATGTAGTAAAACAGCCATACATTCCCAGCCCCTCCCCATCCCATTTTTTCTCTAAAATATTCAGATTGTTTCTCCCTGAAGTCCATTTGGATTTGTAAATCTTAAGAACTTTGGGAGACTTCTGAAAGCAGGTCCCACAAAGCAGGATTTCTCCTCTTCTCCCTTATTTTCTGTTCCCGGAAGCCAAAGGTGCTAAAGTAGAATAAAATATGGATTAAAAATATAAGAATGAAGACATGGCATAAAAAGGATAGTGAGAAGCTTGCTTAAAAGAAATGTCTTCAGCCTCTAACCACAAGCTGTTCCAGCCAACGTCCCTTTGTCAAAAGTCCAAACCACAAGGTTCAGATAAAGTTCATTATTGACACATAATCCATACCTGTAACAAAAGGAGAAGACCTTCATCTCCTTATAAGGCTTTCTCCCCAAGGTAACCAATAAGAAATGAGTTAAATGCTTCTGTGTTACGCTGCCTTTGAGAATGTATAAGAACGCCTGCTTTGACAATGAAGGTGGTTCAGAATTTACAATGTTAGCTATTTCGCTAACTTTCTGAACCTGGCTGCCAAATAAACTTTTCCTGGATCCCGAGAAGTCTAAAGCCTGTCATTTTCTGCAACAGTGCCTTTTGGTTTATCCACACCCATTTGCACCATCCAAGTAACCCAGGGGGTATAGATAAACTTCCAAGTGCCCTCCATGACTATCAGAAAAAGTAGTAATGACTAGAAGTCTGCAAAGGATATATGTAAATCCTTCCCTCTTCCACCATTCAATCAGAACTGAAGAAGCGTCTTGGATGAGAAGTGAAATGTCTTGAAAGGGGGGGAAGGGGGGGAGTCCAATTGCCTTTTGAAAAAGCATCTTTGGGGTAACCATGACCTGGATGACCGAGAATCTCCATAGATTTTTTTTCAGGAAAGCTGATTTCCGTTCTGCCCAAGGGGAAAGAAAAAATAAAATTAATTTTCTTCCTGCCAGAAGAAATAGGATGGAATTATTCCTGGCATGCCTTCCTTCCAAGGATGGTGACAAAGAAGTCTCTGGATAACACCCCCCCCCCCAAACTCACCTTGCCTGCATCTCAGATTATCCCCTTTTCCATATGACACCTTTAAATTTTTATTTGCTGGAAATCAGAGTTGTTGTGTTTTAGTATAAGGAACTCTAAAGAATTACCATATTCTTCAGAGTATAAGATGCTCTGAAGTATAAGACATGCCTAGCTTTTGGGGAGGAAAACAAGAAAAAATTCTGCCTCCCAGCAATTTGCCTCCTTGCAGCAAACAGCAAACCAATTGCCTATTGATGTCTCTGCACCGCCGCCCCCCCCATTTTTGCCCAACACAGCCTGTTTTTGGCCTATGTGCTTCCCATTTTCCGCCCGCATGTGGCATACATTCTCAGGCTTTGGCATTTTATGATTGTATCCGTATAAATCACCCGTCCTTCAAAGTGTCTTTACGTCTGAAAGTATTTGGAGGGGGAAATTGTATTTCCAATTCAACTGAATTTATGCAATTGGGAACTACTTTCAACGATGGCTTTTTTATCAATGACTGAACTTTTTATCTCTAAGCATGTGCAAAATATCTTCTTCGATAAAAAGGCATAAATATTTGCAATGTTTCAAAGGCCCCCCGAGAGGCTGTCCTGCCTGACCCAGTAGTTTTCACACTTAATGTCCAAATCTCACTTTACGTCCTACTTTATCCCTCCCCCACTCTAGACTCTATTAATACCTACAATTGAGTCTAGCCTGTTAGATTAACAATATAAGCATGCAGGATACAGAATAGCAAAAAAGCAAGGATACAAGCAATACACATCTTAGGGCTTATCTTCCGGAATCACTTTCTCCACTTCTAAGAGTGCAAATTGAATATAGGAGCTATGATCTGAAACTTCATCTTCCTTGAGGGTATGTGGGGTTAGGCTTTCCATTAACATTAACTCCTTTTCAGCCTGTATTTCTTTTACAGACCTCATAACGAGCTGTTTAAGCAAGGGTATTATGCAAGGGAGGAAGGCTAACCTTGCGATTCCACATAATAAAAGAAATAGCATTTGTTTAATCCAACCTGTTCCCGGTAGCCAAGAGAACCATTCATCTGTCCCTTGCATTCTTTAACCAATTTAGGAAGCTGGGTTTTGTAGTTCTTTAAATATACCACCCTCCACAGACTGCTCCTGATTTATTCATATAGAAACAGCAATCTTCTCCAAGGAATACCCATAGCCCACCTTTTTCAGCAGTTAAAAGATCTATGGCATGCCGGTTCAGCAATTTGGTTCAGGCTTTCTAGGAATTCTTCCGACAGCTCCCTGAGCTGTGTAATGGAGTGGGTCATTCCACCTACACCCGTTCCAACTGCAGTCCCTATTCCCAAGATCGCTAATAACGGAATTAGGAGCAGCCTTCTTTTCTGGACATGTCCTATGAGGGGTACAGGGAAGGTCTGTTCCCCACTTACCACCCATTTTAGGGAGGAGGTGTATTAGAGTGCATGTGCCAGTCCAATTGGTGGGTAAACATCGATATGCATTTCTCCCACATAGGAAGAAAACTCCATTTTCTCCTACACATACGCCGATGTTCACGGAGAATTCATGGGCTCCGAGGTTCCTTTCATTAGTCCAGACTTGTAAGGTTCCTGCTAGGAACATACCAGTCAGGGGCTGTAATGGAATTTGTTGATTAGGATCCATTAACTTATTCCTGAGGTCTGGTCCTTCAAAGAGATATAGCAATAACAATAGCAATAGCAGTTTGACTTATATACCGCTTCATAGGGCTTGCAGCCCTCTCTAAGCAGTTTACAGAGTCAGCATATTGCCCCCAACAATCCGGGTCCTCATTTTACCCACCTCACAAGGATGGAAAGCTGAATCAACCCTGAGGCGGTGAAATTTGAACAGCCAAACTGCAGAACTGCATTCAGCTGAAGTAGCCTGCAGTGCTGCATTTAACCACTGTGCCACCTCGGCTCTATATTGCAAAAGTAAACACAAACTCCCGTAGCGGATTGCATTGAAAGCCAAACGGGAAGTCAGGGTGGTTGGAATGGCCTTGGGCAGCTTCCAGTGGTCAGATTCCCCTCCCATCGGTTAAAAACAAGTGGAGGTGGAAGCGTGAAAGTGTCTTTTTGTTGGAAGAACTTGTGAGCAGAGGGAGACATGCTGCGAGTCAATTTTTCATCTACAAGGGTTTTCCTGGGGGCAAGATACATTTCAGATGGGCGTTGTTCCTCTGATAGTGAACCCCACAGGAATTGGAATTTCCTTTATTTGTATGCCGCCCTTTTCCCTGGGGGGGACTCAGGGCGGCTCACAATTCAAAAAGGGAGGGGGGAAAGACAAACAGTATTCCAATATGGAAACAATACAACATATTAAAAGAGAGCACAACAGTCACACAATTCGGGTGGGGTTGGAATCTTAACCCCAGGCCAGCCGGGACAGTCAGATCTTCAAAGCGGCGTGGAAGGATTGGAGGGTGGTGAGGGTCCGAATCTCCACGGGGAGTTCGTTCCAGAGGGTCGGAGCAGCCACCGAGAAGGCTCTCCTCCGGGTAGTTGCCAGTTTGCACTGGCTAGTAGATGGAATTCGGAGGAGGCCTAATCGATGCGATCGCATCGGTCTAGTGGAGGTAATTGGCAGTAGGCGGTCTCTCAAATACCCAGGCCCACTACCATGAAGGGCTTTATAGGTGATAAGTAGCGCCTTGAAGCGCACCCGGAAATCAAAAGGTAGCCAGTGCAGCTCGCGGAGGATAGGTGTAACGTGGGTGAAGCGAGGTGCACCCACAATCGCTCACGCAGCCGCATTCTGGACTAGCTGAAGTCGCCGAATGCTCTTCAAGGGCAGCCCCATGTAGAGCACATTGCAGTATTCCAGCCTAGAGGTCAGAAGGGCACGAGTGACTGTTGTGAGGGCCTCCCGGTTCAGGTAGGGACGCAACTGGTATACCAGGCAAACCTGGGCAAATGCCCCCCTGGTCACAGCTGACAAATGATGTTCGAAGGTCAGCTGTGGGTCCAGGAGGACTCCCAAGTTGCGAACCCTGTCTGAGGGGCGTATAATTTGACCCCCCAGCCTGAGAGATGGAACACTTGGCCAATTCGCGGGAGGGAAACACAGCAGCCACTCGGTGTTTTCTGGATTGAGCACAAGCTTGTTGACCCCCATCCAGTCTTTAACAGCCTCCAGACCCTGGCTCATCACATCCATTGCTTCGTTGAGTTGGCACAGGGCGGACAGATACAACTGGGTATCGTCCGCGTATTGGTGGTATTTTATCCCGTGCCGTCGAATGATCTCACCCAGTGGTTTCATGTAGATGTTGAAAAGTAAGGGGGACAGGACCGAACCCTGCGGCACCCCATACGTTAGGGGCCTAGGGGTCTATCTCTGCTCCCCAACTAACACCGACTGCGACCTGTCCGAGAAGTAGGAGGAGAACCACTGTAGAACAGCGCCTCCCATCCCCACCTCCCGCAGTCGTCGCAGAAGGATACCATGGTCGATGGTATCGAAAGCCGCTGAGAGGTCAAGGAGCACCATGATGGAGTCATGGCCTCCATCCCTGGCTCTCCAAAGATCATCGGTCAATGCGACCAAAGCGGTTTCTGTGCTGCAGCCAGGTCTGAAGCCTGACTGGAAAGGATCGAGATAACTGGCTTCCTCCAAGGACCGCTGGAGCTGAAAGGCCACCACCTTCTCAACAACCTTCCCCACAAAGGGGAGGTTGGAGACCAGATGATAGTTATTTAAAACAGCTGGATCCAAGGATGGTTTCTTCAGGAGGGGTCTCACCACCACCGCCTTTAAAGCGGGGGGAAAGACCCCCTCCCGAAGAGAGGCGGTAACAACCGCCTGGATCCAGCCTCGTGTCACCTCTCTGCTGTTGACAATGCCAGGTTAATTTGCCAATCAAATTAATGAAGACGATCCAAGACAAGGACTTTACCAGGGATAGGGAGTGGGGGTCGAAAGATGCGAGGGGTCTGTGAATATTTTCACAGCCCTTTTTTTGACTCACGCCGTGTACAGGTCCTCAATGGAAGGCAGGTTGGTAGCAATTTTTTTTTTGGCTCATAAATGATCAAAGAGGAACTGAAAAAGGAATCAAATTCCCCATTTCTCATAACTATGTGTGGCAGAATAAGTGTCTTTTTCATTTTTAAAAAAATTTCATTGATGTTGCGACTTTTCCAGTACCAACTAGAAACAAAACAGAAACTCTGAATGTAGAAAAATTTCACAAAGTAAACATAACACTATAATGCTGCACAAATTGACTCATTCTGAATACATTGAATACATTTTAGGGTTGGGTGCCCACAGAGTCATGGGGCTGGTTGTCCCCATGAGAAGCCCCTCCCCATCTGCATTCAAATTCCTAGTTTCCCTGGAAACTAGGGAAATTCAACAGGAAACAAACTTTATATGGGCGGGGACCCAATTTGGATATCATATAAAGCGTCCCTTCCTGATAAAGGAAGTGAAAGTCATTGGTTAACGTATTATATCTGGACACTCAAGCATTCTAGACTTCTACTTTGGAGAGTTATCACCTGCAGAACAGTCAAAGAACAATTTCTAAGCTGGTGAGATAGTATTTCTTTATTTCTTTAATCATTTAAGAATTGGCAAATTTTCTTCTTAAAGAGCTTCAAAAAGTACTGATGGGATCTAATTCTAATCTTTTGAAATCAATATTTTACCCTAGGCTCCTTCACTTAAGATTGTGGGGAAAGCTGCATTTTTTTTTTGCTTGCTGAATAATATTTCTAAGCACTGTTTCTTTCATAATTAATAATGAGATTAATAGTGGCTCAATTAATACATTAATACATTAATTAATTAATGTATTAGCTCAATTAATGTATTAGCTCAAGATGCCTCGAGAAATCCCAAAGGTCAGATCTTCTTTCAGATGTTCGGCTTCTTAAAATGTTTGTTCATTTCTGATAAACTTGATTGCTCGTCCGTTTAAATCAGGGGTGTCCAAACTTGGGAACTTTAAGACTTGTGGACTTCAACTCCCAGAATTGTTAGCAGACAAAGTAATTAAGAGGCGTCACCATAAATGATCAAAGTAATGAACATCAGTAACATAAAATTAATGTTGTTCCATCCAGACCTCTCGGCCAGTGGCAGACCAGTGCATCCCATAGAAATGAGTGTCCTGCATTTCGGTGCTGTGTTGTCTTCCTTCATCAGCCTTCTGTGCCTGATCCTTGCCTTGGCCACAGACTATTGGATAGTCAATAGTCTACTCGGAACCCGTCTGGGTCTATGGAAAGTTTGTAAGGACCAGGAATGTTACCCATTTGGTGTGGAATTTGTGTCAGGTAAGATTCAATATTCCATAATGCATCACTAGTCTGAAAGGTCCAGGATCCTCCACCTTGAATCTTGTGTCTGCATTGGCTCCTTACAGGTTCTTTACGTGCCATCCGAACTTTCATGTTTCTGGGGCTGATTAGTGGCGTTGTCTCTCTCGGTGGGCTTTGTGTCCTGTTTTGGAAACCCCTTCTTGGCAATATCTCCATGAGCATCACTGCATGTCTTGCCAGCTTTACTGCAGGTAAGAATCTGCAGAAGAGTCTTTTCACAGATACCATATTTTGTGTGGATTAGTTTAAAACTATGACTATTATTTGTGTGTGTGTGTGTGTTTGTGTTTGTGTGTGTGTGTGTGTTTTATAATTCTGCTGGCTGCCAGCAGTTTGAACCTCACTGGCTCAAGGGTGACTCAGCCTTCCACCTTTCCGAGATTGGTGAGGACCCAAGTAGTTGGGTGCAATATGCTGACTCCGTAAAGTGCTTAGAGAGGGCTGTCAAGCACTATGAAGGGTTATGTAAGTCCAGGTGTTATTGCTATTTAAAACAGCCTCCTCACTGTCTTTCCTAATTCTATATTCTGCCTGCTTTTGAAGTTCCTTCAGTTCAAGTTTTCAGAGGAAGATAGTTAATGAAGATATCTCAAATGATAGTTAATTCCACCCTTTTTCTTATGGGCCACCCAGTCCAAACGTTCACCAATCTCTTATTTCATGTTCTTATGGGAAACAGCCAGGCAGGCTGGGACATCTGCTCAGTGTGTCCTTGAGGTGACAGCAATGTCTCATGGAAGCTGACGGATGCTTGAATACCATTCTCCCACCCCTCCATCCCACACACACCATTGCCTGTTATTTTCAAGTGGCAAATAAAGGTGAAATGTAGGTGAAAATGTGTGTGAGCCTTGAGAGCATGGTTGGGGCCAAGGAACCTAGTAGGCATTTCCAAGGGCAGAAAAGACATGGCTCCAATATCTCATAAGAGGGCACAGTTTAGTTGAAGGGAGATGGAACATACTTCTGAAGGAAAGGTGTCTACCTCTACCTCTCTCTTGATTTTCAGGCCTCTGCGTCATGATTGCCATGTCCATTTTCACAGGACAAATTGCCACCACCGACTATGGATGGTCTTATGGCTTGGGTTGGGCCTCTTTTCCTTTGTATCTTCTAACTGGTAAGGATCTTTTTTGGATACCCTGGTGAGATTTCTTTTAAAGATACATCTTTATGCATTCTGTATATTTTCACAACAATGAAACGTATTTCATTTTGGGTTGGGAACTAAGCGCATTTCCCTGGCAGGAGAGGAATCAGCAACATTTAAACCAGAGGTGGGTTGCTATTTTTTTTTAATTGAGAATTCTTTTTTAAAAAAAGGCTTTTACAAATATTTACCTCCCGTCCCCCACCCTCCCCACCCGAACTCAACCCCCCCAACCTCCCCCCACCCCCGACTTCCCAAAACAAATACAGGGTTTAAATCTTTAACAAAGATGTTCTAAAATAAACTTGAAGAAAGTTAGTATCAACTTTCATTTGAGCTTAAACTCCTCTTTGCTAGGCTAACTCTAAACAGATTATGTCATTCCTTGTTTCCTCAGTCATAAACTATCTGGAATTTCTTAATCCCATATTTATTTTGAGTATAGTCAATCCATCTTCTCCACTCCAGTTTATATCTCTCATTTGAGTGATCCTTGAGATATGCTGATATTTTAGCCATCTCTGCTAGGTTTGTAACTTTTAATGTCCATTCTTGAATAGTAGGCAAATCGTCCTTCTTCCAGTATTGTGCCACCAACAGTCTTGCTGCCGTTATTAAATGCAAAATCAAGTTAGTCCCTATAACAGTACAATCAGTAGTTATACCTAACAGGAATAACTGAGGGGTAAACTTTATCCTTTTTTAAAGAACATTTTGCATAATCCACCATATTTTTATCCAAAATGCTGTAACCTTTTTACAAGTCCACCATATATGGTAATATGTAGCATCAACACAATCACATCTCCAGCATTGAGGTTGTAAATTCGGATACATACAGGCCAGTTTTTTAGGATCTAAATGCCATCTATAAAACATCTTATAAAAGTTTTCTCTCAAATTTTGGGCCTGTGTGAATTTTACATTTCTTACCCATATCTTTTCCCATGTATCCAACATTATTGGTTCTTCAAAATTGTGTGCCCACTTTATCATACAATCTTTGACTAATTCTGTTTCCGAATCCATTTCTATTAATACATTGTATAGCCTTTTTATATGCATTTGACTTTGATCCCTAATTTGTTTTAGTAGGTTATCCTCATTTTGCGTAAAACCTATTTTTTAATCTTTTTTCCATCTGGCCTGTCATTGCCCATACTGAAACCATGTTTGAATTACCTTTTCCTCTTTTAGTAGGTTGCTAATTTGTTTACTACTGGTTCAGGCGCCCTCCCACATGCGTTCGGGCGGGTGGACGGAGCCTCCTGCTGCCGCTACTCCCGGTTTGGCCAATTCGGGCTGAATTGGCTGCAATCTACCTCTGATGTAAACATCCAAACATCTATATATCCTGTATTGCAGCTTATCCAATCCCTTGCTTGGTTGGGACCAAAAATATTTGAAGTTCCTGGCATTTAGGAGATGCTAGTTTACCTCACATATTTGACTTCAAGACTGTGTGCAGTTAAGAGCAATAGGTCTATTCTGGACCTTCCACTGACTTTTAAGGATTAGAGCTTGGTCATAAACAGGGGGATAAAGAGATGAGGTTGAGTTCAGAACCCCATAGATTCCTGGTTATTTATTTCTTTAAAATTCTACTTCCTCTGCTGGGTGTCTAATCCATTATTTCTCCCTTCCGACAGGTGGTCTTGCTTATACATTGCATAGGAGTACAGCAGCAACAGCGTAGGAGAAATATGACACTGTCCTTGGAGATGACCAGTGAAACTGAATTGGTAACCTGGAGGCACAGATCGGAATTATTGGTCCTGTACCAAATTAATAAGATGAAGGATGAAGGCAGAAGAACTACTTTAAATGCCATACATTCCCAGCCCCTCCCCATCCCATTTTTTCTCTAAAATATTCAGATTGTTTCTTCCTGAAGTCTGTTTGGATATGTAAATCTTAAGAATTTTGGGAGACTTCTGAAAGCAGGTCCCACAAAGCAGGATTTCTCCTCTTCTCCCTTATTTTCTGTTCCAGAAAGCCAAAGGTGCTAAAGTAGAATAAAATATGGATTAAAAATATAAGAATGAAGACATGGCATAAAAAGGATAGTGAGAAGCTTGCTTAAAAGAAATGTCTTCAGCCTCTAACCACAAGATATTCCAGCCAACATCCCTTTGTCAAAAGTCCAAACCACAAGGTTCAGATAAAGTTCATTAATGACACATAATCCACACCTGTAACAAAAGGAGAAGTAAGACCTTCATCTCCTTATAAGGCTTTCTCCCCAAGGTAACCAATAAGAAATGAGTTAAATGCTTCCGTGTTACGCTGCCTTTGAGAATGTATAAGAATGCGTGCTTCGACAATGAAGGTGGTTCAGAATTTACAATGTTAGCTATTTCGCTAACTTTCTGAACCTGGCTGCCAAATAAACTTTTCCTGGATCCCGAGAAGTCTAAAGCCTGTCATTTTCTGCAACAGTGCCTTTTGGTTTATCCACACCCATTTGCACCATCCAAGTAACCCAGGGGGTATAGATAAACTTCCAAGTGGCCTCCATGACTATCAGAAAAAGTACTAATGGCTAGAAGTCTGCAAAGGATATACGTAAATCCTTCCCTCTTCCACCATTCAGTCAGAACTGAAGAAGCGTCTTGGATGAGAAGTAAAATGTCTTGAAAGGGGGGGGGGGGGTGGAGTCCAATTGCCTTTTGAAAAAGCATCTTTGGGGTAACCATGACCTGGATGACCGAGAATCTCCATAGATTTTTTCAGGGAAGCTGATTTCTGTTCTGCCCAAGGGGAAAGAAAAAATAAAATTAATTTTCTTCCTGCCAGAAGAAATAGGATGGAATTATTCCTGGCATGCCTTCCTTCCAAGGATGGTGATCAAGAAGTCTCTGGATAAAACCCCCCAAACTCACCTTGGCTGCATCTCGGATTTCCCCCTTTTCCATATCACACCTTTAAATTTTTATTTGCTGGAAATCAGAGTTTTTGTATTTTAGTATAAGGAACTCTAAAGAATTACCATATTTTTCAGAGTATAAGACGCTCTGAAGTATATGACGGGCCTAGCTTTTGGGGAGGAAAACAAGAAAAAATTCTGCCTCCCAGCAATTTGCCTCCTTGCAGCAAACAGCAAACCAATTGCCTATTGATGTCTCTGCACCGCGCCCCCCCCCCATTTTTGCCCTCCGCAGCCTGTTTTTGGCCTATGGGCTTCACATTTTCCGCCCGTATGTGGCATACATTCTCAGGCTTTGGCATTTTATCATTTTATCTGTATAAATCACCCGTCCTTCAAAGTGTCTTTACGTCTGAAAGTATTTAGAGGGGGAAATTGTATTTCCAATTCAACTGAATTTATGCAATTGGAACTACTTTCAACGATGGCTTTTTTATCAATGACTGAACTTTTTATCTCTAAGCATGTGCAAAATATCTTCTTCGATAAAAAGGCATAAATATTTGCAATGTTTCAAAGGCCCCCCGAGAGGCTGTCCTGCCTGACCCAGTAGTTTTCACACTTAATGTCCAAATCTCACTTCACGTCCTACTTTATCACCCCCCCCATTCTAGATTCTATTAATACCTACAATTGAGTCTAGCCTGTTAGATTAACAATATAAGCATGCAGGATACAGAATAGCAAAAAAGTAAGGATACAAGCAATACACATCTTAGGGCTTATCTTCCGGAATCACTTTCCCCACTTCTAAGAGTGCAATTTGAATATAGGAGCTATGATCTGAAACTTCATCTTCCTTGAGGGTATGTGGGGTTAGGCTTTCCATTAACATTAACTCCTTTTCAGCCTGTATTTCTTTTACAGACCTCATAACGAGCTGTTTAAGCAAGGGTATTATGCAAGGGAGGAAGGCTAACCTTGCGATTCCACATAATAAAAGAAATAGCATTTGTTTAATCCAACCTGTTACCGGTAGCCAAGAGAACC